>NW_017305683.1:1642614-1664422 GCF_001594115.1 Trachymyrmex septentrionalis
TATATATATAAAATATAATGTAGTAATTGAATAGTGATTGCGATAATTTTTTTATTAGCCGCGATGTTTGTAGTTATTTTATAAATTAAAATTTTGAAGTCAATGTAGTTACTTTTATAATCGTTGTATTGTGCATAATTATTTGGAATGTGGAATAGTAATGATAATAATCTTTTCATTAGTTGTGATTACTACTGTAGTTATTCTGTAGATTAAAATCACAAAATCGATATAGTTATTTTTTATTTTTCACGTTTTTAAAATTTTGTACATGAGTAAATATGAATTATAATTAAAATACATTATATTTATGTGTAATAATTCAGAGTATTTATAACTATAATAATTGGTAGTAATTAGCACTGAATGTAATCATTTTCTGATTAGTCGCTATCATCGCTTATAGAATAGAAGTGGAAAATCTATTAATGCTGTATTTATAGTTATAATTAACGCTCTTATAATTGTATAATAACTGGTTGTAGAAAGCATTTTATTTAATTAGAATATATGGGGTACAATAAATGGCATTGGTCACGATAACTTTTTTATTAGTTGTAATCATTGTTTGTAATTGTTTCGTAAATTAAAAGGATGGAAGGAACTATCTTTTAACCATTCGAGCACTACGAGTCTGATATAGAATTTATGTCAAATCTGGGACTATCTCGGACTATTGCGTACTATAGACCAATGTACTATGGACTAACCTAGCTGTGGCAGAGATAGATTCAAAGTTATGATTTCTCGGATATATTCTGAGCTAGTGTTCTAGCCGCTCGCAATTATATTGGAAGTAAACTTGAAGGAGTCTCCTTAAATTAATTGTGAGAATAGATATGTATTCTTACTTTCAAACGGGATTCTTCAATGGAGTTTTGTCAAGTTCTAGTTTTATAAAGTCTAATATGCCAGACTCAGTATCGTTTATTTGGATTCAGAAATTCTAGCGGCTTGAAAACCCTTTGTAGATCAAACACTTTGTTCAAGCTTAGAGTTGTGGGGTTCCTGAGAGATTTATATGTAGATATAATAGATCTAGTAATAAAATACAATTAAAATTGCTAATTAATGATCACTATGATTGCCATGATTAATAGAATAATTTATCTCACAGTACTTTTTTTGCGAATTTTTATTTGCTAGGAATGACTTTTTAATTTATTAACAATAAATATGGTATAAAAAGAGAAAATATGGTATATAAGAGAACACGTATAATCAGTTTAAAAAAATATCAGTTAATCATTATGTTATGCTTATAGTGTAATCGCGAGAACATGGAATAATTTCACCCGCGCGAGATGAAGTACGGAAACTCCCGGTCAATTGTATGGAAACATCCGAGCATCCAATTACGCTTGTACTGCATTTGCGATACCTTAGAGGTCTTCAAGAATGACGACGGGATATTAGTGGAATCAACCTTCTGATCCAAGGCGACATCAAGGTAGGAAAGTTTCCTTCTTTTTAGAAGCCATTTGTATTTACGTGCGTCAAGGTATCATTAATGCGAAATATTTGAAAATTAAAGACGCTTATTATTTCTGAAACTTATTTTATTATACAATATATGTGATTAAAAAATTTAATTCTTTTTAAATATACAACTTTTGATTTGCTCTGCATATGAATATGCAGATATAAGATTTTGAAAAAAATATTTATATTGAGATCTCTATAAAAATAATATTAAAATTGACATTCTCAATTCGTTGTATAATTGATACAATTCTGATTCTGAATCTTAGAAAATTCTATATTTTAAGATAATTTTGATAACTAAATATAAAAAATAAAGATTTACAGCTATACATTCTATTTCTAGATTTGCAACTATCTATTTCATGTTTTAATTCTAAAATTGGTCATATCTTTATTTCAAATAAATCGATTTAAACTTTAACAATTTTGGCATAAAAATTGTGTAGTATACTTTATTCAGAATTCTAAAAAAAGTTGGATTTTTGAAAACAATTTATTTTTAAAAACTTTTAAACTTTCCCTGCTAGAATTGAAAAATTATTATTGAACTTTCTTATTTTTTAAGCTTTTTTATTTAGAGTAGTAAGATTAGTTATTAAAATTTCTGACTATCCGAAACTTCGAACAGTTTCTCAAGTATTCTAATTTATTATTCTTAACATTGTAATTGGTGGAAGAAAAAAATGAAACGTTTTTATGACTGTTTGTTTCTTAAACAATTTATACTTTTAAATTTCCATAAATGAATAATTTTTCATGGGACTCGAATGTTTTTTTCCTTTAGATAGTATCTTAAAATTTTTATCGATAAATATTAAGCATTATATTAAATTAAAAAATTATTATAGTTTTTATATTATGAAAATGTGAAATTGGCATTTTATATGTATATCTTCTTTTTTAGATTTACTTGTTATAAATCTTTTTAAAACATTAAGAACTTTAAAATTTTTTAAGGAAGAGTAAAATTTTTATTAGTTGTATTAAAATGAGGTACGCCTTAATAATAATAATAATAATAATAATAATAATAATAATAATAATAAATTAGCAGATATATGGTTTAGTGAGTTTTAAGTTTTAGGGCATTCATGATATCTTGCATGTACGCGAATAAAGAATGGTTTTAGACTGATTTCGAAACTATATTGCAAATGAAATGGCACAAATCGTGGTCGTTACGCGTCGAATGGAATGTACTTGCGGAATTTTCTCAGATTGGAAAATCAAATTGGTATAATTGCGAGGACTATTATGTTTGCACGCTTATTATTCTTGATACGCCTCGTTTCATAATTCTTATAAAGATTCATTAATCTAATATTAGTTTCTACGCTTTGAAAGCGCGGAATTGTTTTCACGAGTAAAGCCTCGAAAGTACCCTTGCAACTGCGATTTATTCGATTGTTTATCAGCGTTTCGTTTTTATTCGTTTCCTTCCCTTCGAGCGGACGATTTTAGAAGTCGAGTCGAGCCGTACTGTCGCCAGAAAGAGTTCGACGAGGGTGTAAATGCGAGTGTGTCGAAGTACTCTGAACACCTGCCAGGTGCCATAAAAAGTGCTATTCGTTACTCGCGAAAAGTTATGATTTTCACATGAGGACATTTACAACGATGTTTGCATAGAGTACGCAACGAGTAATATTATTTGTATTAAGTCCAAAATCCAAAATGTTAAAATATAGATATATTATATGTGAATTTAATTCTTGATTATATTAAATATTTCTATGAATGGACCGAAAAGGAATTTTTTTGCCATTTATTAGAAGAATATAATTAATTTATAAATTATCAAGCAAATTTGAATTAGTACCCATTAAAATTATTATCCATTGAACAGTAACATAAAATAATTAAATTGAAAAAATAGAGAAAATTAACGTTAAATTATCAGAATTATTTCGAAAATTAGAATTTTTTTCCTTAATTACCGTATCGTATTAACACTTCCACGGTTAGATCATATTATCATATTCCATAACACGCGAATGTTTAATATCACGTGTAATTCTTAGTCACGTTGAAACTTTATGATATGCGTGTTCATGTGAAATTAATCCTTTGACGAGGGTTGATAATCCTGAAGTACCGCACGCATACATGTCTGCTTACTTCTGTACCGTGTAGTTAGTCGTATTGATTGTCTATTTTTAGATACACTGACGGCAACCCTGCCGTCATCAAATATTAACCCTTGGCCCGAAATAGATCCACGCCCCGTCGGCTATACTTTATTATTCTGGAAAGAACAGTTGCTACTTATTATTTGGGGGAAAATTAAGGAAAAAGAAAAATTACAAACAATCGCAATGAGATATGATTCTTCTTGTTTCATTGTGTTATTGTGATATATCATGATTGAATTTATGATCATTTTTTATCCATAATCTATATTTTGCAATCAATATAAAAAACTAATATTTTAGAAACATAATACATATAATTTGATTTTTGCGTAATTTTTTTATAGAATAAAATTTTATTAAGTATGAACAGTTATTATACACATAGTACCTTTTAGACTTATTCAGATAAGATGTCTAAAATCAAGGTATGTAACGTCTTAAAAATGTCATTAAGTCATTATCTTTTAGACATCGTCTAAAGGATGTCTTAATAACTTTACATAAGCTCGTTTTATGACCGGTATTCATAATCGGTTCTTATTTTAAAGCCGTCTTAAATAATGTCTTAATACGACCCTCTGATTGGCTTATAATATTGTATCTTAAGACAACTTCAAATATAAGAATTGATTATGAATACCGGTCTATGTCTGAATTTTGGACATCGCATTCTGTCTAGATCTATTAGTGTATATTTTTCAATATTGTCAAATAATTTTAACACGCTTTGGTCAATCTGGGATTTTTCCTTAATATAATGTTGAAGGAAACTATCATTTATCTCTTCTCTCTCTCTCTCTCTCTCTTAATTTTAAAAATTGTGCATATACTAGTAATAATAGATAATAGATATTATCGTAATTTAATTTTCAAAATTCTGTTAGTTTGCTTGAAAATAATTAAATAATTATTATTTTGTCGTCTATTTTAAAAGCTAGTTTTACTTTATTTAATCATTAATTGTTTAAAAACATAAATATCTCTGTTAAAAATCAAAGAATTCCACATCAGCCAAAAAATTTATGATAATTAGAGACTGAAAATCCTTCTTAACATTTATCTCTGGAATAATCTCAATAATTTATGAATCCGTTTGAACTAAATTGCGTACTTTAATATGCTTTTAACATTTACATTTTGTTAATATTTATTAGCATTTACAATGTGTATATATATAACAATATTCGCAGAGAAAAAGATTCGCAGAAATTTGAAAATTATATATGAAAATGTCACAAATGGAAAGCATAAATTCTAACTCGAAATATTATCGATCTCCATTTTCTAAATGCAACTTTACTGCACTAAAGTTATTAACAAGCGGAAATAGCGCTGATATTCTTAACTATTGGAAATCGTGTATGTGCGCGTCTGTGTTCGATATTCCGAAAATATCCTTCAGAATACGTACTTGTTCTGGGATCTCTGGGATTTAAAATCGGTTCGAGATTAATAGTTGTAATAAAACCCAGACAACACCGTGTCCTCATTTTGGATATATGTGCTATCTGGGAAGTAAGTTTTCATTAGGACTGGTTAATGGTAAATTAAGAAAACCAGTTTCTTCTTACATCTGAGAGGAGGTTTATCTTCAATGTGTATATGTGTCTGTCTAATAGCGAGCAGTGTCCCGCCAGTCTCGCATGTTCCAACGCGCAATCGCGCGCATCCTCGTGTCCTCGTCCTTATCATCGTCGCATTTTTATATAGGTTATATCCGCCCCGCGAAAGGCGCTTGAACCCAGTGACGGGGCGAACGACCTTTAATTCTGTCTCTCTCTCGCGAGGCCCCCCCCCCTCCCCCACGTATACATGAACACTCTGTGGAGCGTTTTCTTTGACGTCAGAGGGCAATCATGCAACGTCGTAAAGCGAACATAGAACCCTACAGTCGAAATGCTCCGGGTGGTTCCATCATAAATTCGCACTCCCACACGATTGATTAATTGTCCTGATCCTATGAGAGATAAGTTGAAAGGAATTAATAGAAATCTTATGGAAATAGATGGATTAAAGAGAATTAAAGAAAATTCATTCCTGTGAGATCATACAGGTTGAACGTCCCGGAATCAAATATGACTTATGACATTCTTTGACTTATAACTTTCTATGCATTATTATATCACCATTATTATCAAAAGCTAAGCTAAAATGAAGCTAAAAAAGAATTGAAAGTAACTTTACCTAATTATAAAAATAGAAATATATATATAGATAGAAGAATAAAAGTAGCAGAAAAGAATTTAATGAATAGAAAGAAGTCTTCCAATTCGTAATTCTAAATTTAAAAATAGAAGATTAAATTTTTATTGTTGTATTAAGACTAAAAATTTTTATACACCTTTTCATTCTACTATTTTCAGAAAATATCGAAACTTTGTGCATATTTATCCAGAATAGATTAAAAAATTTCTTACTTTTCCTAAAGAAAAAAAAAATCTATTTCTAGGATTATACATCAATCACGTTCGAAAATATAGATGTCTGTTCACAAACGAATTTGTTAGATTGAAAATGATTAAGATGTAGTGTCGCTGCAACCGGTGCACCGATCACTACGTGCACCGATACATATGGAACGTTGTCCGTACGATGATATATAAATAGGTTGGACGGCATGAAAATAGACATCGGGGCGTTGGACCGGAGGATCGATGACGATACTCGTCCCCGGTGGCGGCTTGCCCGGCTTTATTTTTCGTCAAGTAACCGCATTACGCGACTTGGTCGAGACAGCACGTCTGCGTGAGAAGACGCCTAACATCAACTTGCATTATCTTTTGATGTATATTTATATCTCAGTTCTATATGACATCATAAATTTAACTTTTTCAATTCTGATATTTAAAACATCGGATATATATAACTTTTTTTTATGTTCTTATTTTTAGCGCGTAAACGTATTATTTTACAACTGCCCGGTATCGTTTTCCTCTACAAATATATTCTAATGTACACAATGTTTAATTCATTTCACGAAATTCTGATTTATTACAAATAAAAGAGATAACATCTGTTTGATAGTTGCTCTTCTGTTTGATTATTACATAAAAGTTTTGTTCTATGACATAAGAAAGGATAGAATTATTGTTTTTAATAGTTATAAATATTATATTTATTTTTTATAACAAATGCAAATTATTGAATACTTTTTCTGAATCTTTCCTACAATTTTTTTTTACAATATTTAAAATTATTTTTTCTATAATTAATTATTTTATGACTTAATGTAGTAGGATTTTTTAAAATCGCTGTTTCTGTTTTCTATTAAGAATTGAATAAAGTTTCTATAACAAGAATAAACATCTTTTTTTTAAATTTTAAAATAAAAAATAATTTTTTATTAAAATAGAAATAAATGTTAAAAATGAGAATATTTTGTTTTATCGTCCTAGTTTTAATACAGACTTTTTAATTAATAATTTTATCAATTTTATTGATCTATTAATTTAGTCAGATATTAATAAATATAATAAAAGTAATGGAATGGTAAGAGCAAATATCAAATCGTTGAATAATTTTATTGTTTTTCCGATGTTCGTAAATGTTACGCGTGTATTAGTTGTTGACTTTTGAATTAAATCAATCGATTAAATCTTTCATCGTGTGTTGTTATGTGACGATGCGTTTAAATGTACCTGCATATGTACTGTATATGTACTTGATGTCCGCTTTGCGGAGATAGCGTCCTGTCAAGTATCCAGTCGGTTCGGCGCTTGTCAAAACAGTCGCTGAGAATACTCACCACGTGGATAGAAATAGCGGCACGCCGGTCCAAAATACGTGCGCATCGGAAGGAAGATGATGGAACGCGGGTGCATGTCGAGACATTCGTTTGATGCACGTACGCCAGTGGTGTAACTAATGGCTTCGAACCTATAATGCATGGCGTTGCCAGTGAAATTAAAAACTAGAGAAGAGAGAAGTAAAAGGAAGAGAAAAAGTAAAAAGTCAGAAAAGGGGAAAGGAAGAAAACAGGGAAACAGAAAAAAGAAAAGAAAAACTAAGAGAGAGGAAAGGCAAAGAAGGGAAAAGAAAAAGAACTAAAGAAGGATATTAAACTTGTTATCAACGAGATGATTTTATCGACAACAAATTATTACGAAAAATGAATATTCTACATTTTTTTCTCAATCTTTTATATTAAATTTTTATAATTGTCGCGGTTAACACCGTAATAATGAGCTTGTTGTATGTTCACAATGTTGAATTTTACACATATTCATACATTTGGATTGAAAACTATATATTAGAATACATAATATGTATAATGAAGAAACGGGAAAGTGGGCCGAGGATATGTCACAGCTTGTGAGTCGCTCAGTAAAGATTAAATAAGTAAAGGTCTTAAAATATTCTTTGGAGTATTACGTACTCGTGTGTCAACGAATATCAGAACACTTCACATCGCAGACGATGAATTTATCTTGGCACTCTTGGGATCGAATAAATGACATCTAGGTGCTCCCATCAACGTCATAAGAACGGCAAACATGCAGATGTATTTGATGAGAAGTTGGATGTAGCGTCAATTAAAGATAAGACGATGTTCTTACAATATCGAGGTAAAATCAGTGTTATAGAAAGAAGAGAATTAAAAAATTAAAAATTGTAATATATTCAGAAATTAAAAAAATGTAATATCTATAATTAAATAAATGAGGAGAGTATATCATGAAGAAAATAATATTCCCAGAATATTTTACAGATTTCAATTAGTTGGTTAACATTAAATTGTGTTAAAAGAGTTAAAAATTTAATTTTTAATCCGATATATTTTTACTTTCTCAGAATATGTTCTCAGAATTACCGATTTATTATTTATTGTAAATATATTATTTTTGCGTATTTTAATTTCTTTTAATAACTTCCAAGAATATCAATTTAAATATTAAATAGAGGATTAAAAAGTTTTACAATTTTAAACGAACAAAAATATATAATTTTAATTTGAGATCATGAAATATGCATGTATATACATGAAAATCTCATTAAATATTATCAAAATTATGTATTATCAAAATTATGTATTATCAAAATTATGTTGTTCAAGAACAAAGATATACGTTTCTCTTCCTTACATTGAAGGAAGTTTCAAGTGTTCTCGAGATTCACGAAATAATTAGACTGCCTCTTGCAAGGCCTTCACCTTTGCCTCGGCTATTCGCGTGCACGTCCAAAAAAAAAGTGGAAATTTCGCGTGCTCTTACCCTGACATCAAGGTCGAGCTGATTTGAATTGCTACATAATTAAAGTTGACTAATGACCTTGCTAATGGCGCGCATGCTTAATTTCTCGATCATATAAATGCAAATATCTAATGACGTAATATTCTGCTTGACATTGTGTAACATTATTGGTAATTTCCATGCATGATCTAGAAATGTGTACAACTGTAGATTTTTTCATGCCAATTATTATACATGATGAGGCTACAAGAATCGTTCTAAAAAATACGATGTACATAACAACGCCTGTTACATCGCGCATCTATTCGCTATTCGATAGGGTGATTCCGGGGAACGAGAGGCAGGGTGATTCGCTTTCAGTTGGCCCGGGTATCCAGGGTTCGTCGTCATAGCGACACCCGAGCCATGGCTAACCACCCTATTCTATACTATAGTCTGATGTAGACCGCGTAGGTTGAAAAATCTGAACGACGCGCCCTAATTAATCCGCTGATGCACAATTCAATTTGCACTCTCGCTAAAAGTTACATAATCTAGATAATGGATTTACGTATAGGCAAGGTAGATAATTACTTTGATGTCAAGCTTCTCGATAACGAAATCAAGTTGAACAAAAAAGAATCTTAATCTGATAGATAGATTTGAATAAAATTAATGTATAAATGCTAATAATTGAACTATAATAAAAATTAATTATTTTGATGTAAGAATAAGTAAAATATATATAATTATATATAGTAAAATAAGGGTCATGAGAAAATTAATAACACTTTTTGTATCAATTTTATGCAATTTCAAGATTTATTTCAATATATACAAAACATTGCTTTATATTAATGGAGGCTATGCACGCCGGCTTCCTTGCAAAAGTTCCTCCACTCATTTATCTTATCACTCAGTCAATTCGGACAATACGGAGGACTAGTAATGAGATAATAACGATTGTCCGAATATTGCAGAGTAGCGACGTTATAATGTTCGCGCGTATATACTTCCACATTCAACGTATAAATATATAGAAACACGCATTCGCATGGATTCCGATCGTTAACGCGTTCTTTACGAGTACACAATTCATTCGGATAATGATCCACTTGCGGGATATTCTAGAGAGAGAGAGAGAGAGATCTGTGTACGAGAGAGAATCTCACACGTTGCGATTTATTTAGTGGTGATTTTATGTCTGCGGAAAAATCACGTGCGTCGGAAGCGAATAAAAATAAACCGGCACCACTTTTTCCTCAATATATTAGGAGCTTTTCTAATTCAGTCATATAATTTTATGTTCGCGTTATTCGGATATTCGTAAAATGTAAATCAGTTTTATCGATTTATCGTACGATCGCACATGAGAATAGAAATTGATGTCATTATGTATAATACAATCAATGTATTATAATAAAATTATAATAGGAAGAAAGTATTACATTAATCTCTGATTATGACACGAATTAACGTGTGAATTAAAATGTCCAATCGCAACAAACAAGCGATGAATTTGGCAACCGATTCGTCGCGAAACGCCCATTTTATATACGTTGTTATTCACAGGCGTTTTAATGCAAAATCGTTAGCGAAAGATTATTACAATTGTTGGAATCGCAACGTGCATGCAATATTATACGCTATACCTATATCACCGTTACGAAATGGCGTAACTAATTGTACAAACGGAACCTCTATGCGCTACACCATAAACTGCTACAAGAATATATGTGTACTATATTTGCCTACGTATATACGTATACACACGCATATTTATATATACATGTCTAGCACAAATGCGAATATATACCTGGCTATGTAAATGTATCTACATTTGTGTGATTTATATCTTGTTGATACTTCCGATAACAATCCATCTCGCGTTATGATCCCTATTCGCATCTTTCGGCTGCCGTAGATTCTTAAACGTTTTCGGCACGATCTTTTTTCGACACGAATTATTTATTGAATTTATATTGTGATAAAAATGTTAAAAGATACAGTTTTCTCAATTTACATAGCAATTAAAATCTTTCTTCATTTACCGATTATTATGCAATAAGAATAGATTGTTTCCGAAAATGTTTCCATGAAGTTACTCTAAGTTTGGAGTTATAATCTCCAATTCTAGGAATCCCTGGATTATACAGTCTTCTTGGTTCCTTATTTCTCGCCTAACAGTCGAGATTACACCACTAACGATAAGTAATATAAACAGAATGGGATTTCAGATTTGAATGATATATAAAATAACTTTAAATGACTGTCTGACCTCGCGCTTAATTGCGCATAAGGCATTACTAAGACCATCGGTTTACCAGAACAACTGACTAATGCAAAAATCATATGCACCGATATTATTGTCTCTATAGTTAGTACATCAAGCTAATTATCAGAGCTTATTCCACCATTCTTTTGGTCGCATATTTTTTTTTTCTTATCTCTTTCTTTTCTATTTAGATATTTATTTATCACATTTATACTTAATTGCTAGAGCATTTTACGATCAAGAGACATATTTTATTTTTGTTTTGAATTTCCAAAGCAACATAAAATTCTAAACAGAGGGATAATTTGGTCTATGAGACCAAAATGTTTAAATATCTTCATGACATCTTTTGTTGTATTAATTGCGATTATATCATTTTCAACACCAATCTGTACAAATACCATTATCTCTCGAATTTGTCCGCATTCTTACTAATTAAACAAGTTCAATAATTGGTCCGCTTGTGATTAGCTTTTCGACACTTTGGAAATATCGGAGAAACAAGTTTATGTTCCGCTTTTTTCGCGTAGCACTCGAATGAGTTCCAGAAAGTGTCTCTCGGCTAGGTAGCTCTAGCTGATTATTTGGCACATCTGTACGAGGTCGGCATGTAGAAGCTGCCCATTCGGAACTTACTCGGTTCCTCCTGAGTGATCCGAAGGCACGGCTCGCTGCAAGTTCTCACTATCTCTCACATGTCCGTACTGAAGCTGCTGATCAGACCGGGCTCTGTGTCTATGTTAGAATCACATTGCATTACCCATTCCCATATCCTTTTAGTGACGACTTTCTGGTCCACCGTAGTCTCCAGGCCGTAACTGTTAAGTAGCTTTCTTAACTTATTCTTGTTCTCATCTACGTTATGCCGATCGTCCAGAATAGTATCTAGATAGAGTAGGCTATCGCCTCGCCTGGCAAGGCTCTCGCTAACATCGACCGACGTCGATGTCGCACTGTGGCTGATCTTACTGATACACCACGAATCCTTTAGGTACTTGTTGATCTCGGTCACGTGAGGCCTCTTTTCCGGCTTGTGTTCGAATGCTCGCCTGAAGTATCGGAGTAGCCTAGGAGTGAAGCGTCGGAAGGTCGGTGGGATTTTGGTGGTACGTCTCTTCAGCCATCGTTGGAAGGCCGAATAGTCTGGGTCTTGGATTGGATCGGCGCTCTGCCATGGCGGGTTACCGGTCAGACAAACGAAAAGGACAATGCCAAACTGCCAGCAGTCTGAGCTTCTTTTGCAAGCATACCTTTCATTCTTGATAATCTCGTGAATCTCGGGAGGTTGAAACGGCACCCAGGTACAACGGATCTTATTCACAAGGGTGCCCTCGCGCTTTGTGCAGCCGAAGTCGCATAGCTTCACTTTGCTCATGTCTTGCGCGAACACTAGCACGTTCTCCAGCTTGATGTCACGATGGGCCAGTTGTTTCGAATGGATAAAATCGAGGGCCGAGGCGAGTTGACCAGCAATTTTCTTACAGGCATCCTCGTTGAGCCCGCCGGCTTTCACATTACCAGCGAGATCGCCGTAGGGCGCGTACTCCTGCGCGAAGACGAAACATTTCTCCGCCTTAAAGGCGACTGCGTACGAACAGAGTATATTAGGATGCGGGCTTAAGTGATACGAGTAATGGAATTCCCGGAAGAAGTCCTTCTCGGACGTGAGTTCTTGATGAACCGCTTTTAGGACCACTCTTGTCTGAGTGGTCCTGTGCGTTGCCAGTAGGACTTTCGCGAAACTACCTTCGCCTAGAGTTTTCTCCACATTGTACTCCTTTGATAAGTCCAGTTCCTCGAGGGGCACCTCTTGGATTCTGTGGATGCCTGATTCTTTCTTTTCGTGCAGCTTCATCTGGAACAAAAAAAAGGAGTATAGGGTTTTAGACAGATCTTTCTACTTTCGAATATAGAGAGATAGTGCAAATCTATATTGCAAGCGATAAGAGATCTTACAAAAAAATTGAATATAATAGTACGATTAGATTAAAGAGAATTATTTTATTTTAATTTAAATAATTTATTTTTCTTTTTAGACATCTTAATATATTATCGTATTGTTATTTCAATTTATTTTATTCTATTTTCATCGTAACAAAGGCTGACTTTTTAATTCTTGCTATTTTCAGTTCATATAGGCGTAACATATTTGTCCTTGCCATTTTCATTTTGTATAGACCGCCTCTTCGTCGAGACCGGAAATTAGAATTTCATCTGTCCATATTGAAGGACTTCAACATTGATTTTATACTCGGATAACTCTGTGTCAAAGGAATATTATCTTCGTCTGCCATAGGGACAATGGACTTCATATACGACGCCTACAATCGTCAACGCGACAAACGTACGATCGTATTGAGGGACATTCCCACGCTTCCTTCCGCAAAAAGATAATATTCACTCTTCTCCGATCGTGCAACGCGCGTTCTAGTTCATAAATAGCAACGCGTAGATCAATCGCGGTTCTATGATATATCGAGACCACGTGTGATATTGTGGGCCGTGCGAGGTAGAAGCTGTCTGAAGAAAGATTGTCCCGATGACGTAACTATTCCTTAAATGAAAATGCACATTTTTTTTCATAAAATCTTTTTTTTTTTTTGAAAAAAAAATTACGTAAAAGATCTGAGTATTTTTACTAATCATATTTGAATAAAGAAAATATAACATAATAGTAAAGCCTTATTTTTTGAAATAAAAAATAAAAATTACTTTACATATTTAATTGTTATTCTAAAATTTGAAAGTTAATATCTAGAACTGTATGTTATCCCGTTTGAAATTTATGAGGAAAGCTGATGTATGATTTAAACTTTGACATAGAAAATTCGATTATAAACAGATTCAAAGAATTTATAGATGAAAGCAAGTACTGAGAATTCATATAGTTATACGTACAACGAAAATCATATATTTTCACCGATAAAATGCACAAACTAGAATCCATTTATAGTTATTGCATAACAGCAACATTAAGCAGACATTGATCTAGCTAACGATACTCCATGTGGTTTTGAGTGCCATTTCTCTTCCAGCTGCGTGATTTCGCACGTGCGTCATTAAACGCCGCGGTGCATCTGCTATCTCGTGGAATCGTGTGTTATATTCTCGCTCGATTTTATGATCACGCGTTTTGAGAATCGATAATTTTGTTGATAGTGCGCGGCAAGAAGAGTTTTTGGAACATCGCCACTGGAGATAGCAATCCTTGTTCTCTTCGCGCGCATTGGTACTTTTTCTTTGCCGCTTTCGTTGAAAAGAGCTGTACTCTCGCGGTGCAGCGGAAAGCCTGAGAGTCGGGCTGAAGGGTGGCCGGGTGAACCCAGGACATTTAGACCCTCGCTAGATCAATAGAAGCGAGAACCGTTCACGCTTTAGTCGACGACGCGTGAGTCTGATCGGCGCCGAATCTCAAAACTTTCCAAGCTTGCACACGATTTTTGTTTGTGCGAGACAGTCATGCATTCATCGATTTGTCGTCCAATTTCATCGCATTTGTAACGAGAAATAAGAGAACACAGTTAAATGTATCATAAAATAGACCGCGAATGGTAAAAGATAGGTATACATATATAGATGGCAGATCGATAGAGTTTCCTTTATTTTGGGCGAATCAAGGATAATTTGAAATGTTATATATTTAGTTTACATTGAAATGTAATTTAAATGAATTGAAAGCCAGATAGATAGAGATAGAAAATACGATAAATTGTTAATCGTTATCTAACGTCACTTTACATACATAATCAGTTCTTAAAAATACAAAAATTAATATTTGTGAATTTTTGGTTACTTGCATTTATATTATTTATTATTTAAGTTTGTATAATACATTGTTATTTAGAGTTTAATACGTAACGATAATGTGTACATATTCATATCTAAAAAAAAGATTTAAAAACTAATGAGGTAGAGATTGTTCTACGTTCTCAGTAATTTCGAAAGATCATCTTTTATCGAACTACAACACATATATTATTAAGAGACACTTAAATCATACGAAAACAAACATCGTTCACTTAACGATGAACATTTATCTACTTCGGATCGTTCCATAAATTTCTGAAGATCCGAAACACAGCGTAAATGTCATCATGTGACGAAACGAATGCAGTATGACGCGACAGACTTGTGGGTGGCGTGGTCATGTATATTTTAATAACGCGACGTATCGTATTAGATACGGGACGAAGTTACATATTGAGAACCTTTTCTTTTCAATTATTAACGAGATGTACAATATTACATGTCCTTGTCTTGTAGATATGTGTATTTACTGTACAACACCATTGTAAAAACGTCGTTCATCTTTGAATTTACTTTTTGTAATGTAATGATTTTTATTTTGACAAATTGGAGAGACAATGATGTCTCTTTTTCTATTTTCTGTTCATTGTTTTGTGTCATGGTTATTTTTTCACATAACCACTGGTTCGGACCGGTTAATTCTGACAAGCCTCAGAGGCACAGATATATTTAGCATTTATGTTTACTGAGCACTCTATTTTAATACACGCGAGTTAGTGGCGTTATACTTTTGTGTGCGTGTGTGCGTGCGTGCGTGCATACTGTGTGTTTAATGAGGCAATTTAGTCGATATATATATATAGAAATCGACAACTTATAGGAGCCACAAGTGTCGCGGAAATCATCTATGGTATGTTAAGCCTTTAAACATTTATAGAAGTACAGTGTGCTATAGTAGATTATAATGATAATTTTTTAAGGTTTCTTATGGTTCATTAATAATTTATTATAATTTTTTGCATTTCTTATTTTTTTTTATTGTGATATATTTTAATATAGTTATAAAATTGGTAAACATCATTAAACATAGCATAATTTGGAAAGCATAAGATTTTTATAATCTTTAACTCTCAGCGTCTTCCAGAATCTCGTCATATAAAAAAAAAACGAATTTTAATATTCATGAATTTTTTAAATTGTAGATAAAATTTCGTTGTAAGACTCAACAAGATATTTGCTGAGAATTAAAGTATCGGCACTAGAAAATTTGTGCAGAGTCGTATATTAAGTTACGCAGCTACAATGATTGCAAAGTGATAACACGACGGCATATAGATACGTACCACGGCGATAAAATTTGCTTGACAATTGATAGAAACGTCACTTCACTCTGGTACACTGTCTTCAATGTATCTGTATATCGATAAATACGCGTACAAATCACTCTTGCTCGATTAAATTCCGATTAGCTTGTCCTCAGTTACATCTTCATATCGCGACAAGTCCTAACGCGCGTATATCAGCTGCTCACAAGTATCACAAACGCCGAATCAAGTCAGCGCGTGTAATAGGAATTATGTCAGCCGTGTCCTCTGACAGTTTCGCTTTTGGAGCAGGTTTCACTTGAGAGACGGAAATAGAGACTCCGATAGCGAGGTATCGATACGACGACCGCTTGGTTACATTTTCCGTGGTGCGCGTATCTCAAACGTCTGGAGCGTCGTGACGCTCCGCGTCGCTTTTATAGACCCGGTCGGGAGGCGCGCAGACGTGGATTGTAAAAGGGTGCGGGATACACGACGACGTCGGTTGTAGGACGAACGTAACGCCGCATTGCGCGGTGGCTTTTTTTAACAAGCACATTATGCGAATCGACGAGTCGCGTTGTTACGGTGAGACGGACACTTCGATAAATAGAGGAAGTTACCTGGGATGGGATACATCACAGAATTCTTCCACGTGTCGCATTGATCGATTATGTGCTATCCTTAGACATGAGTTGCCATATTCATGTTTAGATAAAAAAAGGTTTAATTATAGTTCTATACTTCGATCAAATGTTCAGACAAAAAAGTTTCTATCAATATATACTCTATATGTCGATCAAATTATCAATTTAATCACAAAAAGATAATAAATATTAATTATATGCACACACACAAGTAGGATTAAAAAAAAAATTTAATTTGTATTATATATATATAAATTTCTCTCTCTCTCTCTCTCTCTCTCGCCTCATTAATTTTCTATAATCAAATATATTGCTCGTACGTGTTCGATAATAGCGCATTCTTGAGATTCAGGAGCAAGGACTCGATAATTATTCACGAATAATAAGAATTCTTGCGAGCTAAAGCGATGCGCGAGAGATGTGGTGAGCAGAACCTTATAGATACAATTATAATCGCTCAATTGTTTGACACGGCAAAACAAATTATTCAAATTATTATATAAAAAACGACCAATAAACGAGCAAATTAAAATGTTAAATTAGCAATTAACATATAGGGTAACTCCGGTATATACGCCGCATCTATCAAAAACTGAATTATTAAGTATTATTTACTACGTTTAAAGTAAACAAAATATATCAGTAAAAACTTTGTACTGTCTATTACTATGAAAAAAATATTAGAAATTCGAAATATTTATTTTTCGTATTAAGAAATGAATTTTTTGAAACCCTTGCATTTTTGCTGTATGTATATCCCATAAGGGTGGTATATATGGTTACTCATAGGGGGAGGGGGAGATACGGCTCATAAAAAATTTATAAAGAATGCATATAAATGAGACGTAAAATAACACAATAACACATAAAATGCTTTTATTAAGGAATAAGAATGTATGTATATGAAGTGATAAATAATAATTACAATCTTCCTACATATAGTACAAGTGTTATAGCATGAGGTACATGTTTCATGTAATGCGTTCATTGCATTTAATACACTGAATTCAATCTGCGCATTTGTATGTTTTGGGCATAAATCCCGTCCGCTAAAAATGCCGTATATCCCAAATAGGTGGGATATACAATACAACAAACTAAACAAAAGAATACGAAAGCAAAGCACTTGTATTTTACTATACAACATGCTTTATTATTCCTCTACACGTATGTATCACGAAATAACTATTAAGTCTTTTACACGTCCTACAGTAATTATTTTATATAGATTATAATTTATGATGGCGCTACTTATTACAGTGACAAATCGATTTAACTCATAATAATTTTATTAATATTAACAGTGAAAAGATGAAATCATAACTCAATACTAAACATGAAGGCATGTAACAGAATAGCTGCGGGAAAATTACCCCCACTTCTTCTATTTTTTTTTACTTCTGCGGCGTAAATCCCAGTGCGGCGTATTTGCCGGAGTTATCCTATTTGAATTCAGCGACAATAAACTTTAGAAATACATATAAAAATTAGGGAACGACGTATAACATTTTTTTCTTACTGAATAGAGAGAGAATATCCGTTTTTTTATTCTTTCAAGTCACTTTTTATTGTCTGCCTGGCTGTGAATCTTGCAAGCATAAAGCCATTTTGGTATCAGTCGAATTTGCAAAGTATATTTTTGTACCTGCACGAATAGATTATTGACACGAACCGACTTAAAGTGAATTTATTGACTTTCCGCCGCCAGTTTAATATTCCAGCTTTCCATAAATATAAAACCAAATAAGAGAGTCACGTGATCGACTTCTGCACTTTTAATGATTTATAATTTATTACTATAATTGTATTCTCTTGTATACTATATATATTTATCGCATTATAATTTTAGAAAGTTTTAATTGTTTCTATTTATATCTAAATGTAAAATAATTGAAATGTTCTGGATTTATTACAAATTTCATATCTGTCTCTTGCGGATATATTTCAATCGATATCACTTGTTTTAAATTCATCACGTTGTTAAATAATACAGATTACGCATTCGTCGCATATCCGAATTTACACCTGAAAGTATTTTTAAAATGTATGTCAAGTATACGGAGAGTCCATAGAGATGTTCAACTGTACAGCCGGATATTAAAGATATAAATAGGAGAAACGGTCGCGCAATGGAAATAAAAAGTTATTACAATTTATTGTGTAATTATGGCAAATCATCGGCTCATGTCCCCTAATTCGTAAATCACGCGAAAGATTTTGACATCGGCAAATTTCGAGAATCAAAACCTAGGATGCACGGAAATATGTCGGTGTCATCAAACTTGTACATCTGCGTATATACATATGTATCTAATAATGAATACAAATCCTGTGGGACAGCAAGTAGAATAACAGAGTTGATTTATAGATATGGAAATCCCGACATATCTGACTTTTATTAGTAACAAAAAGTAAGCCTGTAAATGTCTGACGTAATCGGTGGATCTTGCTTCGCGGTAGCGTCTTCTTTAACTATAATTAGATTTTCGCGGATGCGGCTATTGTCTATTTTGTGAAGCGACTGGCTAATCGTGCAACACTAGTCTCGTGCCAAGCAGCCACTGAACTTTAAGAACATTTATCATTCGCAGAAGACTTCTTCCACAATCATACTTTCGCGAGTACAAATTTTGTCATCTAACGATACTCGGAAGTTTGCGGGAAAGGTATTAAAATAATCCAGCTTCATACATCTTACTAAATCCAGCTTAAGCTATTCCCGGTAAAAATCTATTTTATGTCAACGTTGGGTAAACAATGATACATACACGAGACACCACCATTAAGATGTAGCACGAGTTCTTCGAATGCTGAATATTGACTAGAAAGCGAATCAAGACAGAGGATGAAAAGAGAATAAAAAATAAGAGGGAAGGAAAGAAAAGAAAAGAAGAAAAGTATATAAGGGAAAAGTTGTGTCGAAGAAAGAATTTACCTTCGATACGAGTCTGTGAATATAGTCCACCTACGCGAAAACAAATATACGAATACACATATCGATGTCGCCCACATGGATTCGCGAGATGAGAGCAATTCAGATTGTCGTCTACACGTACACAATAATGACGCAATTTACTAGTAAAAAGAGCCGTGCAAGAAGAAGAACAAGAAAGCTCTCGCGGAGTGCCACTGGCGACCGAATTGAGAGTAGGTATATAATTATCGAGTCAATGGTTTCGCGGAACGCTGTTGACGAAATGTCTATATTGGAGAACCAGCAGATTTTCATCGTAAACTGGCTATTCGGATTTTGATCTTCTTTATCCCTGCATATATAATATTTTCTTATATTTCTTGATTTATCTTCTAGCTGAATTTGACATTAATTTCTCTTAAAATGAAATTTTAACGGAATATTATAATTTATAATATATAAATTGATATACTTTACGGTAAAAGATTAAGGGCTCATCTATTCTGCCCTTCAAAAATAAATAATTTTCAAAAGAGTGCAACAATAATCATAAGCAAATGATTCAAAAGGCATTTTAAAGCCTGAAGTTTTTACTTTCCAGATCGGTACTTTAGATAATGATCTGATTTTTCACAAAGCTAAACACAGATATAATCTGTCTTGGATCCGTTAAATCTCTCGGAATTTTTTATGAACTTGGCAAAGTTCATGAAAAAATAGTGAATTAAAAATTGCACACAAATGCAATTTACAATTTTTGAAAGAGTAAATTTTTATTTTTAATTTATGTACTTGTTGATTGTTGTGCAATTTTTTTCTTTTACTGAGTTATAATATTTTGATGCACAGAAAACGAACGAAATAGTGTTCGGTATTTACTAAAAAACGAATAGAAAAGTTTAAGTTTTCTTTTTAACCTACATTTATCATATATATATATTGTTTTAGAATCCTTTTAAATCATTCCATGATTATGATTATCTTTGAAAAAATCACAAATTGATAAATGATCGGAATTGAACTATTTTAGAAAGGAAATAATAGATGATTTTAATTTTTTGGAGCAGTGTAGTTTAGTATATTTAATTCAATATATTTAATAAAGAGCTTCAATGTAAACAGTTTCCTGCTTTGTAAAGTATATTATGACTTCTGGATTTGATGTTGGATTTTGGCGATTACCAGATTACTTCTTTTATACTATTGCAACTGAAGATTCTAAGAGATTTTGTAACAATGACATTCTAAGAGATTTCCGCTAACTCAAAAAGTTGATTTAACTTTGGCTTTGATTTAATAGGATGGGCTTAAGAAGTTATTTTTGCCGTTGATTTCACGGACATTAATCATTGCAGCTATAATAAACAAAAATATATACACGACATACATCGCGTCAGTATTGAGGAAAAATTGCGATTCTGCGAAAGTATTGTATTCTGATATCAAACTTTTCTCTTTCTAGTATCTTTGCTTTTTCAGTTTATTCATCTTTTCCATTTATATTTATCGACAAGTTTAATTGTAACTTTGACAATTAATTAAACTATTACTTTTTATTAACTATTTTGTAATTTATTTTTCGAACAAATAGAACATTACGATTAAACATCGTGGTAAGAAAAAAATAATAAATATTAGAAAAAGCAAAGAGTTTTATTCTGACCGCAAAGATTTTATAGAAAATAGGAAAATACTTTATTTATTTTATAATTCTGATTAACTTCATTTCTATGGGGTAAGTAATATTTTTGTCTTAAAATGTCAGTGATATCCAATTGATAATCTTGATTGTTTATAAGAGGATTCTCTTCTGTGCATTCTATGAGGTTGAGATAGACTCGTGCAGGACTCAGTACTTCCTTAATTGCGCAGTAACTGTTTTACATTTACGACAAACGGCGTTGGAGATTATCGTTCGAGGGAAAGAAGCAAACATACGGTTCATGTTGCTTACTTACCTTAACATCGCAACGTGCGTCAAACCGTCTATTTTTAGACTTCTCTGTTTTCAGTTAGAACGTTAAGAAAAAAGCACGGCAGCGCATGAAGCAGGTGTCGAAACGCTACGAATAGTAACAACACGGGTAAAGAGGCGACGATGACTAATTTAAGAATCACGATGCATGCATTATTTTAATG
>NW_017305683.1:1664522-1683800 GCF_001594115.1 Trachymyrmex septentrionalis
TATGAAGCAGGTGTCGAAACGCTACGAATAGTAACAACACGGGCGACGATGACTAATTTAAGAATCACGATGCATGCATTATTTTAATGCATCCATCGATCAAATACGTTATACATGCGTTTGTTGCTCCCATTCTAGGGTCATTTATGAACCGTTTATATAGGAGTAAAAAATTTATGTTCATGCTTCATGTGCTAATAGTGCATGTTATAAATTCGGAAGCATTTGTCTTAAGCAAAAATTTCGACAAAACCAAAAGCTTTCCAGTTATGAGTAATTAGAAATAAAAAGCGAAATTTGATGGTTGTTAATAGAATTCAATATATATTGGATCAATAACATACATTACACAAATCTTTCAACAGAATTGGCAGTATATTAGATCACATGTTTAAAATGGACAAGTATATTAGAAATAGAAATTTAATTTGTATAGATTGTATAGTATACTAATATATTTATAACTTGTATCATGAAATAAAAAAACGCAAAATATTGGATGGGATTTCATTCCATCATCATTTGGTGACGATATGATTTGATTGATTGACGTGATCAAAACGACTTCGTGAAATAATTAACGAAATATTTATATCCATGATAGTCGCGTACGTGTTATTCGTTGGAGATTATCAAATATTCCAATAAATTGTTTTAAGATTTCTTTTTTTCTCCTTTATTAATTCATAAAATTCTTTGAATAAAATTTATAAAATCTTTTACGATTACAATAGTTACATTACATATAATTTATTTGAAGCATCATATAATTTCTCTTAATTAATCGCGCCGAAATATCTAAATGTTATTTTAAATATTATTTTCCGATTTGATTGTATTGTAAATTTTGTAAAAAATAATTTTAATAACATTTTCTAAACTCAAGCAGTTCGAATGACATTAGGAAGGTACACAATTATAATAGCTAATACATAATAAATAACAAAAGAATAAAATTAATTTAAATAAGAAATAAAATATACATATATAAATAAAAATAAACATAAATTTCTTAATAATAATAATAATAATAAAAATAGAACTTTGACTTTTGTTAAAATAGAATTTTGATTTTAACTTGTGTAATTTCTTCTAATTTCAATATTCTTTGTAATGGAATGTTAGAGGAACATGTACACAAAATTGAAATCATATATAACATTCTAATTTGCTTTAATACATAATTAATCTTCTGTTTCACTTCCAGTCTCAGTTTCACTGCTGCTTTCGCTACTCCCACTAGAACTCGAAAAAACACTTGAGTATTTGCTCGTATCGTAACATGAACAGGAACTACATAAACAGGAACTGCATAAACAGGAACTGCACGAACAGGATGAGGAATGTGATGAATATGATGAAGATGAAAACGTTGACAGTGACGAGCATGATGGATCTTTAATAAAACTATCAGAATTCAACGACTCGTTGCTTTCTGAAAGAAAGAAAAAAAAACAAGAGATCAGTTCCGGAAATATTGTATTTAGGACACGAGTGCGTGATTCGTGTGCGAATTCTCGGTAGAATTTATCAAATTGTTCAACACGAGAAGTGAATTTTTAGTAAAGTCTTAAGTGTGACGACGAGGATTAATTGTCTTGCGCGCATAATATTTAAGGTCGTGACAAAATTCGAATTTTTTGAAAACATAAAGAATTTTTTGAATGATGACATGCATTTGACAACAGATTTTACCTAAATCGTTTTTAATGCATTCCATTTTATTCTTGACAACTGTTATACGTCGGCTAAGATCTTCGATAGCTTTCGCTGCTTTTAGATTCTTTTTACGTTGTTTCTTCTTTTCGTAATCTTCTTTTGTTTTCAACAAACACTGATTATCAGAACATTTTTTTGCAGAATTTTCTGGAAAGTAATTATTATTTGATATAAATTTATTGAAAATAACTTTTGTCGATAGACTGTGTGCGTAAATACGTGTATATAAAGATATATCTTGGATATTCCTCTTACTTTTGCATTGACATTTTATATTTTCCATGTTATTTATCTGCGACAACTTAAGGGATGTATGTAACTGGGCGCTTCCTTGCAGCTTGTCCTCTAGATTTTCTTTCTTCAGATTCTTTCCATTCAATTGGTTAGACATGCTTTTATCTGGAAAATATATACAATTGATTATTAAAACAAGTAGCAAGTTCAAGATTTCCCTTGTTCAAGAATCTGTATTATGTTTTAATATCATACTGTATTCTTTAGATTTAGCATCCTTCTCCATATTATTATTGATTTCTGCTACTTCACATTTGTTCTCCATTTTGCTAAGAAGTGTCGCAGAAACTAAAAAAAAATTTAATGATTATTGAAGCAGTTAAGAAGAAAAGATATGTATTTTAAACATTTTTTTATGCTTACATTCCACTTTTTTATTCTCTACTTTATTTTTTGACGAATTTTGATTCACTTTGCTGCACTCCAAATTATTTTTTAAATTTACATTCATCTTTTTTTCTTCTTCAAGCATATTTGCGCTACCTGGAAAATAATGTATTGTATTTTTATTATTAAGAATAATTATCCAAGATGTATGTAAAAGTTATGAGAAACATAATCAACGTATTATATACTTTTGGCTTGCTCTTTCGTGCTTTTCGATTTTTTCTGTATTTTTTTGCGTTGAACATTTTTCTCTGACTTATTTTCTGAATTTCCCGTTTTTGAATTTTTATTTTCTGTCGTTGATTCTTCCTTTATTACCTTCTTTTTTCTTATTTTAGATGCTTCTTTTTTAGAAGTGCTTATTTGCAGATCTTTTTCAGTGATATTTGCTTTGTCCTGCACGACTTTTTTAATTTTTTTATCTGAATTGACATTCTTCTTGGCGGTGGTTTTTGAACATTTTGTAGTTTCTTTTTTTATACTATCGGTATTACGTGAGAGTTCCTGCGGAATTATTTCCCCCAAATTATTTTTCACCTTTACATTTGGTGTTTCCTCTTCTTCAAGAATATTTATGCTATCTGAAAAATAACGTATTTTTGTTATCAAAAATAATCATTCAAATATGTGAAAATTGTGAGAAATATTAATGTTTTATTTACTTTTGGCTTGCTCTTTCGTGTTCTTCGATTTTTTCTGTATCTCTTTGCACTGAATATTTTTCTCTGATTTATTTTTCGAATTTTTCGTTTCTGGTTTTTTATTTTCTGCCATTGATTCTTTCTTTTTTACCGTCTTTTTTACTTTTTTAGGAGTACTTGTGTGTAGATTTTTTTCTGTTATATTCGTTATATTCGTTATGTCCTGTAAGATCTTTATCTTAGTCATTTTTTTATTTGAATCGGCATTTTCCTTGACGTTGGCTTCTGAAATTTTTTGGATTTCTTCTTTTACATCATCAGTATCAGATGAGAGTTTTTGCGAAGTTATTTCCATGTCGCACCGACTTTGCCTTTTTAACGTTTTGTTCTTATTTACTGTAGTATTTGTTTCAATGATGTTGCTGTTAGTACTTGATGAAGTCCCAGGTAAATCCGTTGACAAGTCTTTTATTGGAGACTTCCTTGAGCCTTTTGTAGATCTCGGAGTTTTCTTCGCAGGAGTATCACCTATTCATTTATTTTATTAACTTTATCTTATTAACTACTTATTTTAATTAAATTAATATCTTTTGATTATATTATTATAAAGGAAGATGTGTGTGTGTTATCTCTAATGGATTTTTATAATTATTCTTATTCTATATATATATTACAAAGCATTCTAAATACTTATAATTATACTATTATAATTATACTATCAGATTACGAGAAAATTGATTTAAAATAAATTGAAAAATGATTTATAATGAGAAATCGAACAAATTTTTAAAAATAATAATAAAATCTTATTTTTTTACCTTTAATAAGCTTTAAGAGTCCCTCTTTAGCTTCAATAGTGTTCTTTTGTGTAATTGTTTCGACGAAATCATCTAGCATAGTCTGAATACAACCAGCCTCGCTATTTTTAAATTTTTCAATATTTTTCCAAGGTTCGGATTGTAAAACATGGTCAATATCAAGCGAACCATCTCCACCAATGAATGACAATGCAGATCTTCTTCGCGTATCTTTATTGTTACGACTTTTCGTATCACGATTCATATTTGGCGATATTATTCTATTAAGAAATATTATAAGCGTCAAAATCATATAATTATATTATAATATAATCGAGAAGCAACACGTATTTTGTAGCTTCTTTCTATAATTACTTAATTTTGATATATTATTATCTTATTGGTGGAGAATTTAAAATAAAATTGTATACTAATTTGTATTTTTATAATATTAACAGAAGTGAAAATCACATATAATATAACTTACATGAATCACAAAGATTTTTCTTTTGTTTCGTTCCGAGATTTATTTTCTTGAGATTTCTTTTCTTACAACTTATTTGAATAGTAAACCGTTGCTTCACTGTCTAGAATATAATTTTAATTAATCTTAATATTTTTAGGGAAATTAAAAAATAGCTAAACTATTTCAATTTTCCATTAAAATATTAAGTATAAGTGAAATAAAATTTTATATATACATGCTATTCAAATAATTATGTGAAAAGTTAAGTCAATTTCAACAAGAATTATGAAAAGCGTATAACGTCGACGAAAGACATTTCAGAACTATTTGAATTGTGTTTATATAGATTTACACCTTCTCAGAAATTCTTGCCGAAGGTCGGCATTCTTCCTTTGTATCTACGCTATTATTTATTTTCTGCTTGACATACGAATAATAAAAATAATGTTTCTAGAATAACATATATAAAGAGTATACATAAAAATTATTTTTGCTCTCTAAGAATCTTATATAATAATTATAGTAGTTACACAGCATATTGTTACATTTGACTACTTATTTACTATTTAATAATATTTAATAGATACCCATTAAAATAATTTTATATACAATATAATAAATAATCTCATGACATAATACAATAACATAATATTTTAAGGGAGAAATTATACTAATCTTTTTATGAAGGAATCTCTTAACTTCAATGTATCGTCTCATACAAGATGATTATAATAGTTAATGTAATTATATCAAACGTCGCATGTGTGAGTGAATCCGATATATTTTATTTGCGTCATGATTCCTGTTTTTACGTCGCAATTTCTTTATAACGTAATTTTCTTATGTTGCTATTACGATATGGCATTGTACAGGCACGCGTAGGCTTGGAGAACGTCAGAAAAACCATTATCGAGCGTGCTCTCTTGACGGAACGGAATAGAATTCAATGACGTCATCATGCTCGCGCACGGACCTTACACAGCTAGACCTATAATATGTCGATCGAGTGGAATAGGGCTTCATGACGTCATACGACCTTTGATGAACTCACTTGGTTGCAAGTGATGTCACAGGGTATTCCCTCGTCACATCGGTCGTAGCGTCATTCACTGCGCTGCAGCTTTATCCGTTTTAAGTATCGAGGGAAATGAAGCAGGTAGAGAAAGCTGACACCTTTTATGAAGTAAAGATAATTTTCTCGACTATATAGTATTTATTTAAAAAAAACGGATAAGCTCGGTCGTTATACTCCGACGGGACACTTTCTGTTTTCTTTTAATTATTAATATCCGTTAGAGAGTAAAGGTATTGGTCTATAGGATAAAGGCATTGATTAGCTGTATCTCAGTTTTATGAACAATATTCATCTTTGCATAAAAGTAGACAGTTGAAACTTGGATGACATAAATTATTCCGTTCATGCAATCGAAGATTGAAGCTATGAATTGTGTCATTATAAAAATAGACTTTATAAAGTAACAAAAGTATTTAAAAAAAAAAAGATATCCAGCACTCACTTGAGCATTTTTTAGAATATCTGATCTTGTAAAAAAAATCTTTAAACAGCACAGTAGAGGAATAAAACGTTGCAGTAATTTCGAGTAGCCAAGTAATTTGCGAATCGTGACGTGTGTACATTGACTGTTGGATAAAACTCATTGGACAATTTTCAATAAATAAATGTCGCTTTAGACTACTACAAAACTCACTCTTGTCTTGGAAGATAATATTTATGTACGCGGAAATGTCAGCGCGCCAATTGGTAACAATCAGTGCGTTTCAACAATTTTGTGAAATTGCTTTTTTATCATGGTTTACAAAATTACAATGATTTAATAAGTTTAAGAGTGATTATTAACGATAGCAATTAGTAAGAGTTTTAACTTCAAACGTTAATGACGTTGTTTATTTCGCTCCATGAAAAAAAATATTTTTAAAAAACGAAAATAAATATTTCCTTTTTTCTTAACTTTATATTTTTTTTACAGAACAGTATTTGCGGATACGTTATACATCAATTTAACGTTATTTGATTATTCCTATTAGGTAATTTCCGGGAATGAAATTTCGAGAGTAATTTGAAGATATTAGATTTTATATATTTTAGTCCACTAAATAAATAAATTTGTGAAAGAGAAGGAACACATCATTTTCATGTGTTTGCGTTGATCTAAATTTGTCAAAAGTTAAGGGGAATAAGACTGACTCTTCTATAATAATTATAATTATGTTAACAAAGCTAATCCAGTGGATGTTCTGCAATTAAATAATAATTATTGGATATTGTATGTTCAGAATATTATTACCGCGTTGCTAGTGTTATAATGTTATAATCTATGGATTTATATTTATAATTCATGCATATGTTTATTACAATGTCGGAACAACGAATTTTCCAAGACAGGTGGGGTATATCGCATATTGCTCGGACGTTAACAATGTTCAAGGAATATTGATTTCTGTCCGAAAATTCAAGGCTTTTCATATCGTTGGCACCGCTTTGGCTTATTTTTGCTCTCTCGCGAAAACATGGAATTATATACATAGGTAGATTGATTTTACAAACAACTCATATGTGAAAGATCATCTAAAGATTCTAAAGCTTTGCAAATAATAATAGTAATCACAATTAATCGTGATAACAATGAAACCAATTTTTAAATATTCGATTATGATTAATCTATCTATAGAAATATAAGAAAGATTTTTCAAAACATTAATATATGCAAAAAGATGCGCCGATGCTACATTAAGAAATATTAGATATATTTCATCTAACGTTATATAAAAAGAAAAAAAATTTGTTTAATTTTTTACGATTAAAACTCGTATCACTAGATAATCATCTTTCTACGTAAAAAAAAAAATCTGAAAGAACTAGAAATCTACGCCATTGCAAATAGAAGCGGAGGTTGAGAGTAATAATTTTAATAGAAAGAAAAGAAAAAATAATTCAAAAAGAAATTTTGCCTCCGGGGGATCGCCATCGTTTGACTCACGAAAATAAAACGTCGATTCATTGCGGTAAGACCGGTGCCCACACGCATGTAACATACACATATACTCATATAAAAGTGTCATCGTGGCAGCCTCGCGGATAGTTGGGCGCTGCGCATCGAGCGAACATGATCGAGGTAAGAGGAAATCAGAAATGCTGTGACAAGAAATTAAAAAAAAAACGCGTAACGTGTTTTCCGTGATAGTGACGCGTGATAATTCATATATCAGCTGGTTAATCGCCTCATTCTTCTCGAGAAAAGTGAAAATTTCTTCGTCAAAATTCTCATTGTCTTAATTTTTCTCGGATCGAATGTGAGATTTGACGAAATCAACGGGTTATTCATGGTAGTTATGCAAGATTTATGATATAAAAAGTGTTGTGTGTTCATCTTGATAATTGATTTGATTAAAATGCTAGAATGCTTGACTAAATGCTTTAGCATTAAATTACTTTTGACCTTTGTCGTGATGACGTAACTGATTATATCATAATGATCCGTTACTTCATTTCGAAGTTATTATTAAGTTTTTATGTAGGGATATTATTTACTCTCTTTCTCTTAATGAAATTTTAAGAAAGTATAAAGGGCTCTTCTTTTATATTAAATCATAAAAAGTCAAAATTTAACCAGAGTCTGAATGTGGATATAGACGCATACCTTTATAACAATTTGTACATTTACTTTATTTAAATTATTGTTAAACTTTTTTTTTTAAGAAATATTCTCGAGAAGAGAACGTTTAGCAATCCTGGCCTTTAGTTTTTAATTAGTTATTTTTGCTTCACTATTAGTAACAAGATTTGTAATTGGATTTTTCATGATTAAAATTACGTGAATGGTTAACGTGATTGTGTAGGCGAAGGTTTTCCGTTTGCCTAATTTTAACTATTGAAATTTAATTATAAATCTGTCGCTGAAGGCAAAGGAGAAGTTAATCATAAAGATAATTGACAATGTACGATTAGATCATTAATAATTAATAATGTTGAAAAATATTTTTAATATTTTTAAAAAAGATTGTATTACGATAAAGATGCTTGAAGAAATTGATGATTAATTAAGAAAAATTTAGATAAAATTATTTGTAAAATATTATTAAAATATTCATTTCGGAGAATTTGGTTGTTTTATTGCAAATGATCTTATCGACAAAATATTTACGATATATAAATTGAAAATATAAATTAAAAATAAAAAAAATTGAATTCTTTCAAATGTTATTTTAATTTTCATTTTAGAGAGTTTAACTTAAAAACAAAATAAGCTGAATGTTATTTACAACTTATTATGTTAAATGAATATATAAAAATGCAAATAAAATTGTATTAATATTTTTATAAAGATTAAAGAAACGTATTAAATTGTAGATATAATATAAATTGTAGACAGTGAAAAAATTGTATGTGTGAAATGGACATTAAATGTCCATTCTTGGACATTAAAATTAGCAATTGATTTTACCAAGATTTGAGCACCTTTTTCAACAATCTGTTCTCGCAATTAGGGAAAATCTTTTTCATCCAATACAAAAATAACTTTGTCTTATTCGAAGAATTTCTATAGTCAATCGCGAGAAAGTAGGTTATCCTTTAACCTGGTCGCGATTTGGGTCAAGTGAAGTGGAGCCCGAGATCGCGTCTATATGCAAGGGTGTGGGAGATCTCATACGTATTTCTATCTATCTACCTGCAAGTGTCGCGTCAAATCGTCGTTCGCTTTAAATTTTCATGGAAGATTCCCTGACGAATTCACTCTCCAAGTGATTTCCACCGCACTGTTGGTGAAATCGCGCAGTTTTATGTATTTCCGCGACGCAATAAAAAGTAATAAATTAGCAGTTACGTCGCCAAGCGAGACATTTATCTCCGCGTAGATCCCCCGGTGACTTTTGAATTAATTTTACGTAAATCCCGTGTATATGCTACGTTAAAAAAATAAATTTTGCATGTGTAATTTTTTTGCGGTAGAACTTCCTGCTTTTTTTCGCGCACCATTAACTGAGCGAGGGCAGTATAAACAATTTTGAAATCTAGATATTTTGCGTTTATTTAATATCTTATTATAAAATAAGATTTTTTAAACTTAAATTTATGTTAGTTTAAATGAACAATATAATTTTGTTACTTAATTCCATTATAGACGATAAAATTGCCAAAAGCGTTTTATTTTTTATCAATTGCAATTTAAAAAATATTGGAATTTTAAAATTTATATAAAGAATTGGGATTTCTGTGTTCAACAAACTTGCAATCAAATACGATAAAGAACGCCAAGACTGGTCAAATTTTTTGGATGTTACAAATAATACCTTATATATTCTTTTATTAAATCAATTTATTTCATATATAATTGCGAGCCGTTAACATTCAATTTCAACACAATCATTCTGAAACGCTAATCCCCCCTAAATTAAATTAGAAAGAAAGAAAGTAAGATCATCTGGAGTCTGAGACACCAGATCGCAATTATATCTGAAATAAATTAATTTAATAAAAGAATATATTGTATAAGGTACTATATTTGTAACATTTGATGACAAATTTGACCAGTCTTGGCGCTCTTTATCGTATTTGATGTATTCACATATAATGTATTCACGGTCGTGCTTAAAATTCTTAATATGCTTGCAATTAAAATTAATCCTCAACTATAGGAATAGGTTATTTGGACTTGAAGCAAAAATTTTTGACGGTTGTACAATTTGTAGGATATTATACAAAGTCGTAAATTGTAGGTTAAAAAATTTGGAACCTTTCTCTATCAACTCATAAAGTGAAGGTTCACTTATAATTGCTTTATGTATGTACTTCAAATGACACTTTAAAATTTAGGGGTAGTTTTTATAGTTGTTGTTAAGAGTGATTCTTTTAGGATATTTATTTATTTTAATTAATAACAGAAAGCTTATGCTTATTTACATAATTGTTTTCTACGCTATGAAAATCTCGCATAACATACATGCACCAATGCAACTGCGTTGCATTCAAATGCTTTTGATGCAGTTTCTGGTACTTTTCCTTGGTGTTTGCGGGGCACTGGCGGCTCCTCATGCGCCCCACGTGAGTCACGATCCTCATCTGGACAATAATGCGGAAGTGATCTACGGACAACTTCCCGGTACCGAGAATCTAAACGAAAAGGCACTTCCAATATCTCACTTATTCGCCACAGAGCCGAATAATCTGCCAGCCACAGAGAGGAATAATCTAGCGGAGAAAGCTCAAGTACATCAACGACTTCCCGGGACGGTAAACCTGACAGAAAAGCGAATCCCTGATATCATCCTGAAGAGATTATCGCAAGTGCTTGATGTCAAATAAAAAGATGAAAATCGGGATCTAAGATGTAATACTTTATTCGCGATAATATTAAAAATATATTCGAATATCATCGCCATTAATATTACATATAAATTTCATGAATTTTTTTATTAAATGGGATTAAAAAAGTGTAAAGCACATTATCAATATTGAAAATATTTTATTGAAAAAAGAAGGTAAGATATTTATCCGATACCTGGTAACTACGTTATGATTTCATAACGATTATTATATCATTGTGCGTATGCATTACATTAATAATGAAGAGAATTTTAAATATTCTAAGAGAATACAAAATTATCAAAATGAAGATTTAATACATTCTACTGCTCGTATGATTTTTAGCATCCTACTGAAATTAATAGGATAATCAATCATTTTAGAAGATTTATTAATAAATGGGTAAATAATTTACAACAATTTTGTTGAAATAACACTTCGTGTTATACCTACACTGCTTCGTCGAAGATGTACCTACATTCATAATTATCACAATAAATTATTATATCACGTATTTATACTATAAAGTAAATAATTCTTACTATGTCGTAACAATGTATTTATAAAAGTGATAAAACAATTCGCGGATAAAACCGCAGAAGTAAATGTGCAATTTATTTTTCTCTTTCCTTTTGTCTCCTCTTTTATTATTATTATTTCTCAGAATTATTATTATGCACTTGCATATAATAATTCTTTAGACAGAAAAATGTTTAGTATAATTTGGCACGAGAAATTAAAAAATAAATTTCTTTGACAATATAATTATAATTTATTTTTGCATCATTTATGCTCTGTATTATTTTGTTGATAGCAATATTGTCAATTTGTAAAACAGATTTTACAATATACTTTAATGTTGGCGCAAATATAATAATATAATTATCTTTAGAATATTACGATAATGAAACACGGTAAATTACTTTACAATCGGATATACAATAAGGAACAAATCAAATATTGATTATGTCAACAAATAACTTATTCTATTATCCTTCTGTTATTATATGGAATCTCTATTCTCTAGTTCTAATTTGTGCTAAGCAAAAATCAAATAAAAATAAAATTAATTAAGAGCAAATAAATGGATCTCAAATTAAAATTAGTTTATTATAAATTCAGAGTCTCATGATGAATAGTAATTAGTTTTTCGACGATATATAATATGGAACGTTTCGATTTAATTTATATAATCTTCCTGAGTCTACAATTAAATTTATTATAATAAATAAAAAAGATAACTAAAATCCGCATCAAACTTAGTAAAACATTAGTAAAACGATGTAGAAAGTCAATACAATATTTTATGGAAATTAATCATAAAGTTCATGTTTTGCGAACATAACATTTGTCGGTAAAGATGAAAATGCTATTTTAAACGTTAATTTATAACTAAATTGAAATTGAGATTAGGTAGTATTATGTATCGTGATTGTATTATATATTTATAATTTTATTTATATTATATATTTAAATTATGATTCCAAGATATATCAACAGACAGTAATAGTATCGACAGTCAATATACAATTCTCCTCGGATTCTCAGCGAAAAGGAGATGCCGGCAGTGTTTGTATATTGATTTTAGAATTTACTATTTACGTTATTCGAAAGATAACGCCACAAACAAAATTTAGTGGAGTAATCTAAAATAAAAATTGAAAAGATAAAAGCATATCTAAAATATCTGCAAATTTAAACAAAAGATTTCCATTTAATTTAAATTTGTATCATCTTCAATGAATATAAGAGACGAGAGTGTTTATTAGATCTTTATGTTTATAATTGTGTATATTACGAAGATTTCGAATCCATACTGCAATGAAGGATAGAATGTTTTTTGTAGAAAATATATTATTTAATTTATTTCTTGTCTAAATAATTTGTATTGATTTAGAGATATTTAATTATTTAAGTAGAATTATTATTTTTAATTATGACATTTATTTCTTTTACTTTTCTCTTTTTGCATCTATTAAAAAAATGAGCATATTTTATATTTATACAAGTCAATGTGTTACGCTCTTTTAAGATTGACGTGCCACTCTTCGGCTTTTGTTATTTCGTACTTGCTGGACATTATTTTGTCGGTGAATTGCACCAAGTCATGGCAGTCCTTCGTACGTGTTAGAACTTTAATCCAGTCGGCGTTTGGATTTAATACACGCAACCGATTAACAGCGAGATTACATAGGGCTCTACGTGCAGTCGTCGAGCTTATGGTAGCTTTAAACTAAAATTAGCTGAACTTCGCGTATCTTCGATACCGCGCCTTATTCCAGCAGCGCCTCATGTTGATCGTCGAGCGCGAGGATAATAGGATTTCAGCTCACTCGAAAAACTTGACTTAACCGCGCCTATCTATAAAATCTGCAACCTAGTAATACATATTAAAGTGAATCTCTGATATTCCTTGAAAATAGCGATTAAAAACTAATCTGTTGAGAAAATAATCCGTTGAACTACTTTAAGCTTAACTACATTAATCTATAGGAATTACGTATTGATAAAGAAAGTCTAGTAAGTCTTTTATCAAGCATTCTGAATCTGATGTCAAGTTATAATTTCTGAATTGATCACACTACAAAAGAGTACTTGTTTTTCTCCGAAATGCGATAGTACATTTTTCAAAGATTTTTTTCGCGCTGAACACGATGTCGTCAGAATTTGATTAGCATGTCAGGATTTTTAATAAATTGAGGTGATTTTAGTCTATTTCATCCCCGATTTACTAAAAATCCTGCACAAATTTTGACGACAACATTCTGTTTAACACAAACAAATGTCCAGGATATGTATTAGGCTATTTTAAAGAGAAAAAAGTAATTTTTATTGAACTGTATAATTATATACAGTATAGAAATAAATCTAATATTCAAACAGTCATTACTTGATAAAAACAAATTGTACAGTCATAAACCAAAATTTATTTGAAAGCTCTGAAGTGATATTTGGAGATATTGCAGACTTTAATTAAAAACAAACTTTCTGTTGTAAAAAAACATTAAAAAGATCAAAAACGCTATTTTTTAATCCTTTCACCTAAATTTACTTAAAATTCTGATGTGCTACGTCAATTTTACTAAGGAGAACGTGAAAAAAATCTTTAGAAAATGTACTTTGAAGAGAATTTGTCTGTTGAACAGTTATGTGATCCATTTAAAATAGTCAATATCAATTCTAAAGATTTCATCTAGAATAGGTTCTTTTTTTTTTTAAACAGTATGTCTTTCTTAAACAAATATATTTATATAATAGTATAGATTGGAGATTTATTTCCAAATTGTTTAAAATAGCTACATCCAATAGCTACACGCTATCTTGTTTACAAAGTTCTTCTATCGCAATTACATATTTCGATCAAGTATGTGTTGTATCTCGAAGCAATGCAGTGAAGATTGGCGAACCATTTCCGTGAGGCTTTATCTCCTCTTCGTGCACGCGCTATTACGTGCTATTATAGCGCGACATCTTCACGAAGTGTGAAATCTAATATTCACGCCGCACACAGGTTGTTGCTTCGAGCGCGTGCTTCTGTCCTCTCGCGTTCATATTCGTGTGTGTACACCGACACGCTCTGTTCTGCTCGAGACACACGCGATAAGTGAGTCAGAAAGAGAGAGAGAGGGAGGGGGAGGGAGAGAGAGAGAGAAAGAGAAGGGGAGAGAGAGGGGGAGAGAGAGAGAGAGAGCGAGAGCGAGAGAGAGAGAGAGAGCGAGAGCGAGAGAGAGAGAGAGAGCGAGAGCGAGAGAGAGAGAGAGAGCGAGAGAGAGAGAGAGAGGGTGGGGGGAGGGAGAAAGAGAGAAAGCGCATGCATTCACTCCTACGACCGCTAATCTTAACGGAAGGGGATGGTGTTTGCATGCACGGTTAGGGATTGCGCCGACGGGTTACGGTTTCGGGGGCGAGTCAAAGACACCAACCACACTAGTGCAACAGTAATGCCCCCCGGTCAGGTGGGTTAACCGGCTTCTAACTTTGACCGACGCTGCCTGTATTCGCGAAATCGGTCGATTAAAGCCACCCACACACGTACGCACGCAAAATCCATACAATGCACTGTGCATTCAAATACGATAATTGTACTGTTAAGCAGATAGAGATCCAAAGATTTACAGATCAACATTGTGATGCCCGTGAGAAATCATACTTCAATCTAACGTTAATGTATCTAACATTAATAATAATAATTTTGAATTCTTAATGAAATAACATAAATACTTAATGAAATAGAATAAATAAGACACACAAAAAGAGAGAAAATAAGGATAGAGATTACATATTTAAATAAAATTATTTTATAATCAAATGGATTTTATAATATATAATGGATATAGATTATTTATACTTCCGTACGAATAAAAAAGTTCAAGTAATTTATTCGTCTTTTGAAAAGGCTGATTACAAGTCTATATATTTGTCGAAGAAATCGTCGATAGCATTAAAGAGTATTGTGGTAACGAAAGGGCATTACTCGCTTTCAGAGTATCGGATTGCGATTCGGCATGTAGTGCTATAGTTAGATGGACAGAAACACTATCGTTGATATCGTTGCTTGGAAACAAAGCTAACTGCTTTACATTTCTCCATTGTATAACAATAGACATAGAATGTTGTTTAATATATCGTGCTTTTTTATTTTAATACCCTTATCGAAATCCAATTTACTAGTTGAATTGAAAGTTATTTATTTTGAGTATTAAAAGCACTAAATATAACAAATATTCAAAATATTAAAAGCATTGTTATATTTAATTTTTTAACACTTAAAATATTAATTAATCGTTACTTTCAGTAGATATTAAATTTTTTATGACAATTGCCATCTAATCACGGAAAAAAAATTACACAAAGAAATCCTTACGTTAAGAAATAATAAATTAAAGTTTTTTAAGGAATTTCAAGTAATACATTGAAATTTTTAATTTAAACTGAAATAATAGAATTTTTACATATTAAACATTTACTATTTTATATAGTTAAAATATAATTATATATAGTATTGCAAGATACGGTTTGAAAGGTATTTAGATATAACATATTTTGTGGGAAAAGTATTTATTTATGTATATATAAATATTGATATATTTTTAATAATTACTTAATATAGGGTATAGATACAAGTACAGCATAAAAGTTCTGAAAAGTTTAAATACTTTTTAGATATTTTTAACAACAAAAAAAGATAAAACGAAAAAAGAAAAACAACAAGCTGTGTAAACAAGTTTATTTTGTATGAAACTTTTACTTCTGTAATACATACAAAAAGTTTAGAAAATGAAAGTTTAGATAATGAAAATTATAATTGTACATGTGCCAGACGATGGACTATCGTGTATTTTATAATATAATTTATTTTTGGTTTTTATTTGAATCTTTAAAACTGTTTGCTTGACCTTTATTCGAAGTGAAAATTTAAAAGTTTTTTAATAAAGGTATAAAAAAAGTAACAAAAACTTAGTTTCAGTTTAATTTCCAACTTATAATGATAAAAATGAAGAGACTAAAAAAACTTTGTTTCAACTTAATTTTTCCAACTTGTAATGCTAAAAATGTAGAGACTACAAAACAATACTAACTTATTAATGTAACAAATTGTGACTTTTCCTGCATCCGTAATAGACTGTATAGAGCTTTGGTGCTTGGGATCCAATCAGAGGAAACCGCGTCACTTGATTAGTTTGCTTTTTTCTGTGAGGTTCTTTAGTTGCCATTCATTAAATAATAAGAACCTAAAATTACCTAGGCGGTGATACAAATAAAAGCACTTGTGCAAAGTTGAGAATTAGAGAAAAACGATAATATATAATAATTAAAAATTAATTTCTAATATAATGACATAAATAAATACCTTATATTTACATACCTAAACTTAAAAGATACAAAAGAGTACCCGGGTACAAAAATTCAAGTATCTCTATCTATAAGGATTTAGATAATGCATCTAGGTACAACTATCTGGATACTTTTATCTAAATATGTCCAATACTAGTTACATAGTAGTTAAACAATTGTTAAGTAAATCAAGATTTATATTATTTAACTATAAACTCTAAAGTATTATCACAATTTTTCTTATAATGAAATCTTTAGAAATTTATTTTTTAATTTTATAAGAATGATATTGTACGGCAAAATATTGATAATATCATACAATAAGCTTGTTTGAATGTAATTATATCTTTTCAAGCGAATTTTATAGTACATTCGACATTAAAGGAAAAATATTCCCGGCACATAGTCTTCTAAAGCTGCACGTTTAAAATGGTGCATACATTTTAGCGAAATAGTCCTCGCTATGAAGTCATAACATTTTAAGTTGTACGGAACACGTGAGGAGATTCATTAATGGAAAATGTGGAGTAGCTGGGTAAACACGCATGTTGTATACGTTTATGTGTTGTATACGTGCAATATCATTAAGAGTAAGCTCTAAGCGCATTTATGTAAACACACATTGTAAGCGCATTTAACGGAAAAATCAAGAAAAAATTTAAGAAATATTTAATGATGTAAATCGTTGCTCTTTTTAAAAATGTTAGCGAGCTTAAAGCTTTCTTGAATTATATCTTTTTGGTTTTTCCCTTTCTATTCTATAAAAATACTCAATTCATAATAAATAAGAATTCATAATTGATAAGCGCAGATTGAAAAAATTATTTAAAGTAGCAATTTGCATAATTTATTAAGAAGCATTTCTCTAGAGATAAAATTAAGTATAAATAAAAAATTATAAATTTAAAAAAAATTAATAAAATATTAAAATATTATATAAATTATAATAAAAATTTTTCTAGTTTAAACTTTGTCTGAACTTTCAACAAATTGTACTATAATGTAAAATGTATTAGAAAATTAAACTTTAATCTGCCTAACGAGATTGAAGAATTTTCCCCAATGATACTAGCGATTTTCTGTCATCCTCTTGATTCTCTATCCTCCTTTTTTCTTTTTTCCTTTTTCAGAAAGTTATCCCATCTACCCGCAGGGGACAATATCGTTTAGTTTAAAAACCGTTGATATAGATATTCAAAAGTATATATATCGTGACACGCGCGTATATAAAATTAAAATTGTATAGTTACAATATAAAGTTAAAGTTTTTAATATTTTTGGTATTACGATTTTTATACCTACATTTGTATTTAATGTTCAGTTTAATTTAATTCTGTTATTGTGCAAAATGTATTTTTTAATGGAACGACAATCAATATAAAAGTTCAATCTATTTCTGAGATTTCTACGGATGCAATATTACGGTTAAAAAAACATATTTTGAAAATGTCCGACACTTAAATATTATGGTAAGTAAATGGATAATGATTGTTACATAAATACGACTATTTATGTACATACATATTTGTGGAGTGAGAAAACCACAATCACGTTTAAACGATGGAATCCACTATTCGGCTATTATTTGTCGGTTAAATATTGACATTTATATAGGATTTCGAGTATGCAAAAAAGGACGATAAATTATCTTGTTTTTTTAAATATAAAACAACTTGAAATAACTATCAACTCATATAGAATATCTATCTTATTTTCAAAATAATTTAACTTTTCCGATACATTTAGCGTCAAGAAATATGATTCTTGATGAATTTGTTTAGAATTCAAATAATTTAAATATAGGGAACTTTAAACTTATATCGATTTTATATATGACTATTAAGAATAAAAATAGTGTTTTTTTTATATAACTACTTTTTTATTAAATCAGTAAAACAGTTTTTAATATGATTCTATTTTTATTTTATTTTTGGTAACTCAAAATGTATACACATTCTATAGAATCAAATTTATTTTATTTTATTTTATTAGTTAATAAATAAAAAATGTCATGCACATAAATAATTTGTTATTTTATAAATAATAATATTATTTTAAAATAAAATAAATTATTATACAATATAAATAATTTAGGTATTATAAAGATTATATGCTTAGCCTTTAGACTTATATATCTCGTTCATAGTTTACATAATAAATGTCATGCTTTTAAAGTAAACTTTACCATTGAGTTCTAAAAATATATACTTATCATCTTTAACTTCCATGACGACCGATTCTTTGAAGTACCTAGAAAGTTGAAGAGTCAGGAAAGGGAACTCAAAGAAGGTTCTATTTTCTATCGTCAAACCCGGCGGGCTTCTTGAATCGTCGTTACTCGGAACAAGGGACGTAAAGTGTCTTTGCATTTGATTCGTAGTTACAATGGCGATTGCTTTCGCCAAAGCGCGACTGCAATTCGCTATTGTTCCTCAGCATGTTGCCTCGAAAAGGGCATTTCGGAGAAGCGCAACTTCTCAAGACCCGCTGGGGATCGACAAATCGTGTAATATTTCGATCATATTGGATATTAAGTTGGAGAGTTCGCGATGAGATACAATATTGATCAAATAGTCTAAAACAATTAAATTTACTTATAGGTAAGAGAAAAGTAGGTCATCTTTGATAGATTGCAAATTAATAAACTGAAACACTACAAACGCGCGCAACGCGTTTATTGATTTTCTCTAAAATCAGTAATTTTTAATAAATTAAATAAATTTAATGAGAAACATAATTTTAATATAGGTTTTTTTTAAAATAAAATATATTTTGTTTTAAATTTATTTTGAATTTAAACTTTTTGAAAATAAAATA
>NW_017305683.1:1683900-1700825 GCF_001594115.1 Trachymyrmex septentrionalis
ATGTATATTATTAATAAACTTACGTATTATGAAGTCTCTCAACATACAGACTGTATAAATACGTGTAATAGCTCTGTTCATGATACTCTTTAATATTGACACAAATTCGAGAGAGACATATTAAATAATATTTTCTTTTATTTTATAAAAAATTTAGAAAAGCAATTAAAATAATATATGTAATTTAATAAATATTAATTCTTAATACTTCGCATTTTTGATATGCGAAATAATAAATGTTTTTTTACATTTATTGCGACAAAATATCACTATATCAACAGTGATCGAATTCGTTAAGGCATCCATCACGGAGAGGTCCAAATTTGAATCTTGACTGAAATAATATTTTTACATCAAATTATTTACAACTTTTTAAGATGCTTATTAGTATTAACAATATTAAATTGCATAAAATTTAATTTGTGACATTACTACCCCAGTTTGATTTAAGATTGCATTTAAAATTTAATTAAAAATGATTTCGGTGATCGCAGTTGAGCTGGATATAAATTTACATCGAAATATTATTTAAGTATTAAGATCCTGTTCAGGCCGATAAAATCTCTTATTTACTTATTGTTAATTCTTAACGTTTATTAACATTTATTTATAAATTTGTACATTATTAACTCACTTAATATATAAACTGTCAAAACATCGATAATAGGCAAATATGGATTCTCAAAAAGACAAGTTCGATTTTACATTTTTGAGAGTGTATATATAATATTTATCAAGATGATGTGATTCATAGGAACCTTTCAATAATTTTTTTTTTTTTTGTTTTTTTAATAAAACAAATTAATTGTAACGTTTGATAGCTCAAGTGGTATTTTTACCTCTGGAGAATATTTTTACTTCTGCATTTAAAAGTTTATTTAAACTTGTACGTATTTAAGCTTATACGTAACTCAAGTCTACCTACGAAGTTGACCGTTGCCGCTTTCAGATTGGTGATGATATTTCCTTTTTGTGCATTGTAAAATGTAGATAACGAGCGTAACAGGGAATTAGAAAGTTTTTCAGCCTTCGCTCTTCAACTAAGAGCTCAGTTTGTGTCCTCTGACGAATGACTTCGTTGATCCAGCTCGCGTTTGCTATGAAATCGGAAGCGAGCAGATTCTACAGAAAGAAGAAACTTTGGCGCAAACGAATGGATACTCGCGCTTCAAGCGAAAGTTATCCGCGTACTGTTAATGCATCTAACTAGCTTGCTTCTCTCGCTATCCACGCACCTACGTTCTCTTTCCTCTCGCCGCGACAATAATAACAACATCCTTTGCGACCGAAACCCGGCAACTAGCTTTGCGCGTAGGAATAACATATACACTGCATAATTGGACTGCACAACGTGCGTTTCCATTTTAGCCGTGTTATACAAAGTAAAAATAATTTTAAACATGTATGCTATATAAAGGATATATAAAGGATGTGAGTCATATGTAGGTATATCTCTTTATATATATATATCTCTACTCTATTTTTGAAGATGTGCAAATATATCATTAAGATTAAAGGTATATTTGCTTTTCGAGAGAGTGTTTTTTTTACGATCATTGAAAGCTTTGAATACATATTTTATTAGTCTACTACTCTAAGTTTTTCTAGATATTTTTAATATTTAAATATTTTATTGAATTGCTCGTCTTTTGTTCTAATGTATAACAATCGATTGAATGTAAAAATCGGTAATGTAGCAAAAACTGATTTCTCTTTCTTGTGTAAAGATTTACTTTCGCCATATGTTAGAATCTCAATATAACAGAGATAAATGTGATGAGATTTAATAGCTTCCATTAACATTTCTTGAATCAAATTGATATCGATTATGTTATTATTATCTAATTACTTATTTTGAGACTGGCAATAAATGTTCGAAGCACGTAGTAAAAGATTTAGAAAAATTATCGATCTTATCTAATTATTTATATTTTTTCGTTTACGGATACTATTTTTACGGATAACTTTCTGGAATTAAATGGATATTCAATTGGAAAATAAAAAGTGTGGCATTTTCGTCTATTTGCCTTCTTTGCTTTCGCTGGCATATGCATTTTTTATGCAAGTTATTTCAACATTCTTGAACGTTTTACTGAGCCAAATCAAATTAAAAAAATGAATTTTTGATTAAAGATAAAACTAAAATTTAATTACAAAATAATTTAATTAAAGAGAACAGTATTTTTAATTATAGAGTTCTAAAGATCTGTCAATCAACAATTTTATATTTCGAAAAAACCACTCTGTCAGGCTAATCGGCTTTTTTTGAACAGAGATAATATTGGATGAAAAATATAAAATTAATATATGGATGCGCAGGACATTTTGCTTTAATTTCCAACGTTTTTGAAATGTATTAAATGCATCAAAATATTGTAAAGAATATTATTTTGGTATTAAGGTTATAATCGCATTAATATGATTTATGTGATTCTTTAATTGGGCTTTTTTCTATACGAATTATTTGATATTTATTGTTGAGATTTTTTTAAAGATACGCATCGTAACTTTAAATAAATCACCCAATATAAAGAATATCTCAATTAGCAGTTCGTATATAATTTGCTTAGGTACGGACTTGGGATGAGGAAAAGGGAGCCAGTGTTCTGGACTGCGTAGAAAGAAATGTGCCATAAAAATTGTAATAAAACGATCGTTAACTGTATAAACCATAATGGAGTGATATTTGCGTCGCCCTGTAATGTCGGTTTGCTCTGAAGCTTTTAGAAAAATATCATTACAGCCATGGCTGATTGCAAATAGAAATTGCGTGATTGAGCAATATTTTTGATATAACAACTTTAAGTCTAACATAAGTTATATTTTTAATTTGGATTTTTAATTAAAAAGCATGATCCAGTTTATAATTAAGTTCTCCGCAGTAGCTGACTTTTTATCATGTGTGTTCATATATTATAAATTATCTTTTTCCTTCTGCATACGTAGAAATTCCAGATTTATTTTGGAACGGATATGTGTGTTTCCAGATAGGTTTTATATACACATACATATATATATATATATATATATATATATATATATATATATACACACACATATTGTGAATGTAATATTATCCTTGATGATTGAAATGGAAAGCTAGCTATCATGTACTTATTCCAATTATTTTAATCGCCTATCCGATTACACGGATTTAATCATATTGCATTCAAGAGAGAATTTGGAACTATACATATATTATGGGCAATTTAACATTTTGTCAGTTTGCCATGTTCGTTATGTTCACTAAGCAGATACGTTTATGTGTATCATACAGTCACTAGGAATACATTTCTATTTAACCGACCATCAAACATAAGATATCATAAAAACCATGATAAAATTGTCATCTTCTTTTCCATCCAGCGTGATCAAAAGACATTCCATATTTATTATCGTACCGAATATTCCAGGAAGCTTTCGCCTAACTGAAATTCAAGAGATATAGAATCTGACAGATATAGAATATTCAGATATTCAGATTATTCTATCAAACACAAAGTTTATTTATTGAGTTTGTATAGTTGTTTTTTTTTGTACACCTTTAAAAAAATGGCAATATATTTTAAAGCGTAAAATGACGGCACACTTTTGTTTATCTCATAGCAAATCTACAATCAAACATTCGATAAGTTGAATAAATACAAAGACGATATTGAAACTTGGACTATATTGAAACATTTCTGAAAACATTAAAACATTAATGCCCAAATAATGTAGAAAGATAAACTGCAAAGTGTACGTATAGTTGGTTTTTCTCTCACATTTTGCGGTGGAATAAGCGACAGGATCTCGCACTTGTGGATTAGATACGTCCACGTCGCAAGGACAGCATCGTAAAAAGTATAATAAAATTGTCGTTATCGTGTAGACACGGAACAAATGGCAAGCTGTACCGCGAAAGCTACCAGTTCCGCGAAGATGACATTTTTATATGTCCTGGAAAAAAACGTTTTTATTTAGTGATTAAAACACAATCTGAAATATTTATAAAAATCTTTAAACCTTTTTCATTGTAAAACTCAATTTTTTCACGTTTTTTTTTGCACGAGATAACTGTTACACGCTGGCTACACTTTCGTGCACTCATTTATTACAATGACAGCGATATACATTATTTTTGCGTCGCGGATGATAAAAAGCAATGTTGCAATTGTAGTTCATTATAATCGTTTCTGTACAGGTCTGCGTTTCGTTGCGCAATAAAAGCGGCACAAATAATCGGTTTTCAGTGTCACAAAATGCGAGCTAATACTACTTCTCGTAATTCGCGGTGTCGTCGTAACATCGACGCGAGGAATCCGATTACGCTATTATCGCTACATTAAACACGCTGCTTGGCATTTTCATGGATCCCAACCTCCCATACGTGATACGGACACACATGCGATGTTCGCACAGCGGAACGCAAAGAGAACCATATCCGCACCGCGAATTTTCCGCCAAACGCGACTGTCTAGTTCTACGTTTTATTCGTCTAATGCTGCGGACACGTTTAAATGTAGACGCGAAATGAGAATCAAACGGCAACATTTAGAGTTAAATGTGTTGTGAGAACATGGCTTATTGTATTCATATAAAAGATAACCTGGCCACTTTGGTATAATGCTAGGAAAGTGTTGTTGGTACAGCGTAATACAAGATAATGGTACCAAATTGCAGAGATTAGCGATGAGAAATTTTAAGTATTTTCGCGTTATACTCTAGTCTTTCATGAAGGCAATCGTGTAATAGCAAGTGCTGAAACCATTGGACACGATAAGTTTCAAATCAAAATTTGTATCTTTGAAACAAAGCATTTAGAGTTAAAACACATAGGATCGTATTATTTATTCGGATGTGTAAAGTGCAGTTGGTATATGCAATTATATTTGGATTTAACAATTATTTAGAAATAAAAACGAAACAGGAAAAAATTGATGAGCAAGTCTGTTTTTAAAAAGTATTACTATTTATACGTAAAAGCTCGCAAGAACTTTGTCGCTTTATTGTCGCACTTATGATATTGCTGATGAAGGATACTAGGCGGATATACCGTCCTTGTTTAAAAGCCTGTTAGTGTGGTAACTGGGGAACCTCGAGAATATAGGATATCCCTTCTCCAATGGTCTTTCACCCGCCCGTCTCGGTTCCCTCTGCCCGTGCCATCCAGATCGTGCAGTGATACAGGAATGTCTGGGATGCTACTACCGATGGTGTAGAGCTCTAGGGTGATTCTGGCGTGGCCATTATGGTGATTACATTAGGTACCATCGTACCAAGCATCCCCGCGTGCGGCTCACTTGGTTTATCGAGTGGACAATTCGATGGAGAAAGCCAGATCGCCGATTCTGAATAATCCGCCGCTGTCCCTCGACGTTACAAGCGTGTCCGGCGCTCGTGCAATTTGCGCGGAAATGATAACACGGGGCGACCGACGGCGAGAAAGGCGTCTTTCATTTTGACGAGAAAATTAGCATGCTACCGTAAAGCGCACACTCCGTCATTCTTGCCCTTTCAGTCGAGATAGTGTGGTAACAGTAGCTGTGTCTCATGAACCCTTTAACTACTATTCGTTAAATTACCGCTTTGAAATTACTAGCACACAAAATGGAAACGTTGCAATTATATTACATCGCTTAGATTAATTGTTTTTCTATAAATTAATACATGTATGACAGTCACAAATTAATTTAATAACGAAAATACAACATACTGTAGGGGAATATTCTCTTTCTACATAAAAATATAAGAAATTAAAAATAAGCCATATAAAAACCTCTTTGACACTTAATTTATCAAAATGTTTTTAGAAGAAACTACAGATTATTTTTCTGAAAAATAAATATTTAGCTAATCACATAGGTTTGAAGTAATTATTCTGATATATTACGGAGTTTCAATAATTTTATTACAAAATGAGGTGAATTGCATAGAGAGGTGAAAAACAATCAATATTGACATTGTTTTTGGAATACTCACGTACGTTCGTCCTGCAGTTTCTTCTATTCAACACGAATACGTTTACCGCGCGTTTCCAACAATATGCAAATAAATTGTTTAATCGTATCGTATTTGCTCGCTTTATTAAATGTACACAATTAACCGACAGTCCCTTTAAAGCGCATGTCGCTTGCGAGGCAACCTAATAAAGGATAAAACGATTTTGCAGTGTGACGGATATTATGACATTAATTATTACTACTGCCACAATGGGAATATTCTATTGCAACTATCTCTGACGTTTAATACTGTTTAATGTCGTTTCTGTACCTACGATGCGTTTACTCAGTTAATGTAAATAATTTTCATTTACAAATCTTATTGCATTGCCACTTCCTGTTATTGCGAGATTTCTTAGAAGTGAATTTTAATCAAAATATACCGAGAAATCAATTTGATTAATTTCCTTTTTTTGATCGAAAACATTATATATGCAATACTCGTATACGACTTTGTGTAATCTTTTCGAACCTAAATTTCTTGCAGAGGCAATTCTTTACCTCGTCATTATTATTATATTAATTATGGTGTATTAGTACCAATTTTACAAATATAGAAAATATTTTTATTTATTAATAATTTATTTTTATAAAATTTTATTTAACAATTTTATTTATAAGTTTCAGTTGTTTCAGTCGCGATTTCAATTAAGATATACTTATTGAAAATGGATGAATAAAATAATACAAGATTGATATTTTGCACTGTTAGCTTCTCACTAAAAACATACAAATTTTGAGCATCGTGTGGACGGTTTTGCGGTTAGCGAAGGAAGGAAGCTCTAACCTCTTTTGAGGCGTATACACTAACTTCTTCGCGCATTCCGCGAAGTGTAGAAGTTCCTTCCTTGTAATAGGCTCGGCGGCCTTTACGTTTCCTTTTTACGGACTTTACCCGAGCGAAACATTCCCTGGGGAACGCGAGACGAGAGACGAAGATGGCGTTTTATATCTCTCCGGCCTCTGTTCCCTGTGGTGTGCTGTAGACTCGAGTTAGTCGGGTTAGACAGGCACACGGCGTTCTTCATCCTTTGCCTCCCTCTTGCTTGCTTCCACTCTCCTTCGTTTTCATTCTCTTTCTCTATTATGTAAATAGTAATACGTTACGTTGTCACGGAACAGAACGCGTCGCATCCGACGTGCACGCGAGCCGCCGTAACATCCTTCTCAAATGTAGGATACGGATGCAAAGTGACGTCATACCGAACGTATCCCCTGACTAAATCTATATCGAGAAATATATCGAGGGAAATATTCAAAATGATTATTATATTAAGACACTTTAATACAATGAAACGTTTTGAAATGGCAGTAATATGATATTTTATTGCTATTTTAAATCATTTCAAGCAAAACTATTTTTGCCTTTCTGTAAAAAAGGAACATTTATTAACATATTTTTGTTGTACTTTTTAAATTTTCTGTTCCATTTTTTTAATTCTATGGAAGTTTAAAATTTCGTCTATTGTCTAGGAAAATGAATACTATTGTTGAGGTTTTTGTATTCAACGCTTGGTTTACCGAGCATAGTCTATTAAAGGATTAAATTATATTTTACTTGCAGTCGTAAACTTGAAAGTAAGTCGAAAAAAATATGTTAGTGTTAATTGAAAAATTTTTAGGACCTCGTTTAAAATTTATTAATTGAATCAATCTCTTTTATATTTTTATTTTCAGTTTAGAAAAGCTACACTAGCTATTGTTATAACAATACACGTTTTTTACATAAAGAAATTTAATCTGAAACTGTATGGAAAAACGATTATCATAATTCATAATAAAAAATAAATCTTACGACTCGTACGCCTCTATACATTTGTTTACTTTAGCCAACATAACGCCATTAAAATGTTACCGAAATGCAGCAATTGCATTTAATTCTACGAGCGGCAGCATGTTGCCGAGGTGGAAAACGGCTGTGTTGTTTCCTTTTGCAGCTGTTGCAATGTTTCCTGCCAGCGGTGATGCGCCGTCGAGCGGGGAAACAGCAAGGATGTCAGTGTAGTTAGCTCCTCTAGTCAACCTGTTTATTTCACTTTCTTTTGACTCCTTCCTCATCTTTTCAGTTACGTTTAGAACAGTCTCAGCGGGTGTCCTTTCTCCGTTTGCTTTCGTACAAGTTTTCTCCTCTCTCGTTGAGGCAAACCTTTCCACAATTTTCTTAAGCTTATTCTTCCGGTTACGTTAGAAACAATGTTCAATTCGAGAGACTCGTTGCAGTTTATAACCATGAATACTTTGCACGAGAATTTTTTTTATTAAAGATGACTCGTTATTGCGATGATTATTGAATATAATGCCCGATATATCAATAATTAAAATTGCATAACGAATGATAATCTGGACAGCAAGGTAATCTATAATATTTTTAACAAAATATTAACAATAAAAACAATAAAAACAGATAAAAAGTTATTATTTTTAGAGAATTGTGTATTTTATATTTTTAAATTCTACTTTATTATCCATAAATTTAATATAAGAAAATCCAATTTAAGTATATTAATTAATAGGATATATATTGAACTACTGGAAAATTTAAATAAATATATATATATAACTTTCAAAATTTTCTCAAACTTATTACATACCCGTGCTGAGATAAGTAGATTAAACATAACCCTCAATACTTGATAATAAAAACATTAATATTTACAAAAAGTTTAATTAACACGATTTTATATATTATTAAGAGATATTTAATTATGTATGCAAAAAATACAGACAGCGATGAACAGCGAAATATTAACAATGTTATTTATTATGAAAATTATTAAAATGTGAAGAGCAGCGATTTATTTAATGAATTTTACTAAATGGATTTTACATTATGAATTTTTAAAATATAATTTTTGAAATTATAATTACGTAAAACGAAATCCAATTAAGATAAACACAGTTATATGCATAAAATGTACTATCTTCTATTATATTATTTTATATATTTTTGTAATATAATTCAAGATTACTCTGCGACATAAAATCTCGTAAGCAAGCACCGCGTGTAGAGTGTGTACATATAAAATCTATTAAAAAACTCCCCTTTTAATAGTAAATAAACGAGGAAAGCAAAGAAGCAGCAATTGTCGGCAATAAATTGTGGGAGAGCTCTGCATCGTAAGCGATAACCGCTATAAATTACGACAGATAAATAATCGTGATTTCGATACGCTCGCGCGGGCGTCGCGAAATCAACGCTCAAAACTCCGCAATTATTTCCCAAGAGGACCTAATAATTAATTTCTCGATGCGCCTGCGTAGTGGGCGCCAGTGCGCGACCCGTATGCATTATACGGACGATGAAGTTAACGGGGAGGCGAGAAACTTGCTATCCCTATAAAGCCTGTTTCAGCAGAGCGTTCTAAAACACTAGGGCACTCTGGGTAGGTGAAATTTGATATAATAATACAGGAATTCTCTGTGCCACATATCCTTGTTATATAATCGTTGAAGCGATTGAGCAATAAGGACACTATTTGTTTAGATAATTTTTAGTAGATAATTTTCATGCAATTTTTGTCTTTATAGGACGTATATAATCTTCAGCTTTGATTATATTATATAGAATTTTTTATGAAGTAATTTTAAATTATGATTTGTTTATGATTATCCATATTATCACTCCAAAATTATCAGAGACGTTCTGAAACATGGGATCCTCTGGGTTGGCGAAATTTGATATAATGTAGAATTCTCTTGTCCCTGTCATATAATCGTTGAAGCGCTTAAGGACACTTTTGATTTTTATAAATTGTTATACAGAACGTACTTATCCAGAACGTACGTAATCTCTAGCTCTGATTGTATTGAATTTATTATGAAATTTCAAATTATAATTTATTTATAATTATCCATATTATTATTATTAAATTATATATCAGAGCCGTTCTAAACACTGAAGCGTTCCGGGCTGGCGAAATTTGATATAATAATGCAGGAATTCTGTGTACATTCTGTGTCCTTGTTATATTTGTTGAAGCAGTTGAGGAATATTGAGGTCAATGTTTTATTTAGTAGTAATTTTTATGAATCTTTGTCATACTGCAGTCACATAATCTTTAACTTTGATTACGTTATATAAGCTTTGCATATAATTATCTCAAATTATGATTCGTTTATGATTGTCCGCATTATCAATTATCGTTAGGAAGCACTCGATGTACGAGTAGATTATCCTTGAAAGATCCCCGTAGATATTCAGTGATATCCAATATAGATTTTTACAATAAGTCTTAATTCGTCTCTCGTCGTTTCATTGGACCCTTTTACGATCATTTCCAAATTCTTATTGTGACGAGCACGCGTTTTTGCCGTTGTAAATATTTTAATTATCTCCGCTGGCACTCTCGTGGGATCGCGTGAGTTAATGTGGCCCGGAAAAATCCGGGAAATCATTTCGCCTGCGCGAGATGCCGAAACGAGTAGTCCGTGCTGCCAGGATTACCACGTTCCTCGACGATTGTAATATTCGTGCACACTGCGGTTCTTGATAAGGCTGTCAGTAATACGCTCTCTTTCTCCCGAGTGCCCTCTTTCCATTTTTCACTTTTTTCCCCTCGCTCGATGTATTCTCGCGCACGGCATTGGCGCACGCTCGTAAGAGATATTCATACTCCTTTTCGCGTATGCGATTATCATTAAGATTATTATCGGTAGTGCCTTCCATTAAGCTGTCTGTCTGGAGCGCCGCGATATAAGAGAGGCAGAATATTTTCACAAATTTTTCTAAAAATTGCACAGGATCTGCTTGACATACATACATTCTCTTATTTATCCATTTGGATCTAAATACAAAAATATTCAGTGCGCTTTCTGTACACGACACTATGATCGAAATCTTCATTTGTTACTTAGATATGATTTGCTTATATTTTTAATGAAATTCCAACGCATGATATCTTTTTTAAAATTCTATTCTACTTTTAGTGTTTTGCAGTACATTCGCATTTGCTACATTCGCATCGAAATGGGAAGGCTTAATTATTCGCTGACTTGCCCCGCGAGAAATTACCGATCCGCTCGCAAACGAATCCCGCGTGTACAATGCGTGCCGAGAGTAATAACAGGATAATCCTGTGGTGAGAATTCGCGAAAAGCGCCGGCTATCGTACAAGGAAGCTGGCAAGGTTTATGAGAAATCGCTGCACTTGTATTCATATATGACGATTATTCCGCAAATGGATGAAGGATAAGGAAAAAAAACATGATTAATCTCGTGATGGTCGTATAATATTATACTATCTATGGGATGTGCGGACAAATTAATATGATAAATGAACAAGCTTTCATTAAGCTTAAAAATTATTTGTTTCTAAAAATTATTTGTCTCTAAAACTTGTTCTATAATGTTATCTTTGTATGTGTAACAAATGTTGAATATACTTATATCTTCTCTTTGTTTTAATGTACTCTTGAGTATATCTTTTTGGAGAAAGTCATATTTTTCTAAAGATCTTTCGAGACATTTCTGAGGCCACTTAAAGAAGTACGGTGTACAATATACACGACGGTATATTGCAAAAATCGGAACAACGGATTCAGAGCTGTTGTCAGGAAATATGAGAGGAGAACGTGAAGAAAATTCTTTGAAGAAACGTGCTCAAGTGTATATTGAAATGGACGGCGAACATATCGAACATTCGCAAGATAAAATTTGACTAGAGAAAACGTCTTATGATTCGAAAACAGATGATCTTCGGACCGATGTTTTCTAACTTTTTCTTGTTTGTTTTGAATACTATAAATTCTTGAAAATAGACGGCAACGTTCCCATTCTATGTAAATATGTGTGTGCATCTATTCTCTTCTTTATTTAAATGTATTGATATTTTATACATTTACAATTTATAGCCGCGTGTGTTGTAAAAGTATTTGTTTTATCTGTCTCTTTTATCTGTATCATTATCTAAATTAAGTACATTGAGGAAAAAGTTTTTGATATTTCTAACTATAATTACATATTATTATAAGGTAGTTATTACTGTTAATAGTAGCAATAATAACTGTATATTTTAACTGTATGTATAGTTTTATCAACAAAATATATACAGTTGGTATTGAAAATGATTGTAAATTATTAATTTTTATTACCATAAAAATAGTTGAAATTACTATAAATATTTAATTGTAATTTATAGTCACTTTTGTATCCATTATATATATTTGTTGATAAAGAACTATAGATTAGTTACATTATCACAAATAATTTCATCAGTAATAATTATAATTATGATAATATATGTATATAATTATAGGCACAAACTAAAAACTATTCTCTCAGTGTATCATTTATTGCTCCTTTCTTCACGATCGCATAATTGAGTGCGATCGTTCGACTTACTACCAGTATCATTAATTAATCCTGCACGGAAAATCTTTGCACGGTAGAAGAAACATATCTATGCGTTGTTTCATTAGTTTTTCAGACGTAGATCCGCCGTTGTTTTCTGACCGGATAGTTACCTATCTTGTTCTCTACGATATAATTTACCACGAGTAGTCGAAACCGGCGCTAATTAGCAACGAGACGTGTATTTACGACGGCTTTACCGAGTACCCGTCTGCAAATCCTCGTCGACGCTCTCATCCACGACGAACTTTCGCGTTTACCTCATGCGAGCAAGTTTAGCGAACGCTTTGGCCGCGATCATGTTTTCATTCTCTTCACTCACGAAGGGAAACTAATCATTGACACGTCGACCACGGTGACCTAGCCCTGCACTTTAATGTCAATTCGTGCGTTACCCATGACACTCCACGAATGCTCGAAATATTATGTTTTAAAATTATTAGCAGTTTTTCAGATGATTGCTAATATCAAATAAAGAATATTCTTACCAGATGCTTGTTAGGATAAAAAATTATAAAATTGTTTGTCAATTTAATAAAGTGATATCACTCTGAAGCGACGTACTATATTCTGGTTCCGCTCGTGATAGCGTTTCACGAAAAAGATTTCTGCGCGCAATATACAGAATCAGATTGTACATAAATTTACTCAAGAAATATTTAAACACTAAGGTTCCGCTTTGACCGAATATAAAACCTTTTCGTATTTAATTAAGTTTTAAATTTAAGAAACTTTAAACATTTTCCAAGCGTATAATAATTATACATAAAGCAAAAGAGTAAAGTGAGTATCACGATACATCCCGTTCCTGCAATCTCCGTAATAAAATATATAGCGCTTCGTTTTGAACACTGAAGTGTCACGAAATGTTATTATACTTATACATATAATATCGTAAGATAGAACACGTAAGATTGACACTACCTCAGACTCCCTCAGTACGTACGCAAACTTTTGAAAATATCGATTCCTCGAGATAGTTCGCGTGCCTCAACGATACGCGCGCGCAGTAACGATCGGATCCACCGTCTCGGTCTTCGTGCCGCAACTTCCGTCCTGAGATCGATCGATTTCCGTCGTTCCTGTAGCGATGTGATGGATCGGGGTTCTTTCCGCGCCAGTAACGACCTTCGTTCGTTCGGTCTGAATCGTCCTCGGGCGCGACTTGAGACAGAACGAACGGCCTCAAGATTATACAGCTCTCTTTTAAAAGTAGATCAATGGTCGTTCAGATCTATGTACACTTTGAGGCATAGAAGTAGAAGGGTTGATACAGGTGCATCATAAAGAAGTTTATACGACGAACGGGAGAACATGAATTATGTTAAAACTTTTTATTTTCTTTCTTTCTTAAAAACTTCTTAAAAACTATGAGTCTTTCGTGCGTTCTTGTTCACCATTCTGATCGGTAAATGTGATATTATTACAGAAACATTTCGAGCGTGTTGAGGCGTGTTTCGCTCGCAAGACTCGCAAGCTACTACTGTTTCAACGTCACACCAAGCCGATTTCTCTCACTTAGGTCTTCAACTTCGCGACTTCGTGCTTAACGCGAGATTCTGTTCTAACACGTTCCGGCACGACAGACATGCGAGCATGTATCCACGAATGTAAGATCTGCTACGCGCTACGGTTTTTTCACACAATTTACTTTAACGGACAGATTTGTATAAATTTACGTAAACGTAGAGTAAGCATGTACTACCGCGACAACGTGGAACGCGCAGAACAAAGACGCTGCATTTACATAAATGGAAAACCATTGAAACCGTTGAAACTTGTTCTCGTATCTAGTAATAGTGTTCCATTAACTTCTGTCAGTGTCACATATAACCGGATTTCATAAGATTTTAATATATAGCGAGATTTGCGTGTTGGCAAATCGAGAAAAATAAACATCAAAGGATCATATATTTCGATTGTAATAAAGGAATTTTACGATTTGTGTCTTTATTTCTAATGATATTTTTCTATAAATTTGGAAACGGATTTGACTACAACAAAAATAACGAAGAAGTAATTATTCTTCATAAATTTTTAATTAAATTTTAAATTAAAATTTTACTAAAGTCTCTTTTAAATCAGTTGAGAGAAAGGAATCTTTCTTATTTATCGCGATCTTATATTTGTTTCGTATTTTTTAATTTAGTTTTTCTTTCATATTTGCTTGTCATCCCCAATATATTATATATAAATACTTTGACTTTTTTTGATTACTTAATTATCACTTTTTAATCTATCAAAAAAATCCGTGATTAATATTAAGGTCATCAATTGTTAAATATAAATGAGGAACAGATTTTCAAAATGCGTTTTGTCCAAAATTTAAGTTTTTTAGTTAGATGTTGCGTAGTGTTCAATGTTGAAAGACTCCTATTAATACTACTCTGAAATGTTCAGAAAGCATTTTTTCATCGTTAATTTATATGCTGAAAAAACATAGACATTTTGAAGTGCATTATGTTTTTTAACTAGAGACAAACAAAATGCATTTGTTTAATATTTTTAGCAATTGTTTAGCAATTTTGTTTAATATTTCACATCCTACTGATTGGCATATTGTTATTTTCTGCGTGATTTTTTTCTGTACGTAGTTTCTTTCTTTCTCGTTTTCTGAAAATTATAAATTTTGGACAAAACACATTTTGAAAGTCTGCTCCTCAAATATTGGATAAATAATTGGAGCAAAATATAATTTTTTAAGAAGAATTGCTGAAGAATGACTGAAAAAAAGTTTTTATGTTTAGTAAGATGTAACTTTGTTGAATCTTTTTCTTCTTGGAAATGAAATAGAACGCACTTGGAAAGCGCGGTTGTGATTGTCGATGTTGATCCAACTTTAGACTGCATTACGTAGACATCAATGAAATTAACTCAAATTTGTATTTTCTTGATCCGATCACATTTGCAAGAATTTCTTTGTACTTCAATTTCTCGCTTGCGTGCTCGCATGAGCTAAGTACACGCTGGTACGCACGTTTCTGACATAAAGGATATGGTAGGTCGACCTATTTTCCCTCGCTTATGTCAAAATTACTCGTAGCAGGGCGATGTTAACCCACATTTTTGATGCCGGTGCTGATGTAAGTTCTCGCTGTCAGTTGAACGTCAGACGTAACTACAGCGATTAGGTAGTTGATTATTGTGGCCGACTTTATATCAACGAAACATGTTTGAAATAGGTATATACCAAGAATGTAATCGAATTCAATCATCTTCTTTCTTTAATTATACATTTCAATTAATAAATGTATTGTATATTATTATTTTGGTATACTATATTTTTCATTAAGACTTGATACGATCAGTCATATCGAAAAATTAGACATAAAATAAATATCGAAGGTTTTAAACGAGCTTTTTTCATATCGAGATCGATAACTATATCGTGGCGAAAAATTGGAAAGCTGAAAAATTTTTAAAAAAATAATCGGCTTTTAAAATTGATTTAGCTTTTTAGGAAGATAGTTCGGTATTTAAAAGAAAAAAAATATATTTCTAACTTTGCGCATAGCGAAATATTATTATGTCTATTATAATATATAATTGATAAATATTAGAGTATTAATATTATCGTTTGAAAGATAATATTTTGTTAAGTATGTCAACAGAAAGTCAAGATAACATTCCCCTACACATCATTCTAGTAATATCACAGCAGCATTGTAACGCTTCGGCAATATTGCAGTAACATATTGCAGATGTTGTAGTAATATTTGTGCAAGCTTCTGTGCTGTATGATATCGTGTTAAGACGCATCGAGATACACATATAATACCAATGAGTTTATGCAAATGTTGAAGCATAAACGCCGCTTATCACTGTTTTTCGTTCAGCGATAGACACGTGGGACGGCAGCGCGATCGTCACTATATGGACATTTAGGCGAAACAGGTTCCTAAGATCTCCCAAGATAGCCTTCCTTGTGCTGCCTAGGTATAGTGAACAGGCGCAAAATTGTTTACCACCCTCTTGTTGAGACGATACTCGTACCCGTCTTCCCGCAACGTCGAGCTTCTACTGAACTCGACTTCGTCGGCGTGGAAACTACTCGCAAACTTTCGGGCCAACCGGTCTTCGACGAGATATGTGGCGCGTGCAGATGCATCGAGATGCATTACCGGTCGAACTTAATGTAAGTACATGCTGCGAACAGGAGGATGTTCATCGTTTTCTTGACACGGAACCAAGACAAGATTTGGTCGAGACATTTACGGATTTTAATCGTTTACGGAGTTTATCAAAAGTAATTTTTCCTTCCCTTTTTCGGCGCTTCTCATGAGTTGTTGTTTCTCGAATGCAAAATATTTTCGTGAATTTATGTTCTGAATAATAAAATGTAATTTAGAAATATAGATTAATTACTATTACATTTGAAGTGTTGTAGAACTACTAGAAAAAGATTTTAGTTATGACTCTTTTTATCAAATTGTAAACAATTTTTGCTGCACAATCAAAAGAGATCGTTATTTATTCATTTCTAATTATATATTTTTTATAATTAAAGTTTTAGTTAAAATTAATGCACAACAAACATAAAATCAGCTGAAGAATATGCGATATAAATGTTTCAATTTTTATTAACAGAAAATATA
>NW_017305683.1:1700933-1701862 GCF_001594115.1 Trachymyrmex septentrionalis
AGTTTTTACTGTTAATATTAATGAAACCACTGTCAGTTGAATCAATTTGTTAATGTAGTAAATAGCGCAACCATATATCATAGTCTACATAAAATGATTACTCTAAGGAGCGCAAAAGATTTAATAGTTATTTAGTGATATATAAATGTAGAGAGAGGAATAGAGAATAAAGAATGGAGTATAGCAAAATACAAGCACTTAGCTTTTATATTTTTTGTTCAGCTTGATGTTCCACCTGTTTGAGATATACGGTATTTTTAGCAGGCAGAATTTATGCACACACAAAATGTGCAGATTAAATTTAGTGCATTAAATGCAATAAACAGATTATATAAAATCTGTACCTAACACCTGTAATATACGGGGTCATTTAAGACTGGCCACCCGAATAATATCCACAGTTTTGGAGATTGGAAGAAATGCTTGAAATAAAAATTCCATTTGGAAATTAATGTTCACCATCATACGATACTCCTCTCGATACTAAACAATTTTATTTCAAGCATTTTTTCAATCTCCAAAACTGTTGGTGTTATTCGGGTGGCTGGTCTCAAATGACTCATCTTCTTTATAAAAAAATTGGAATTATTATCTACTGTATATGTATTTATTATTCTTATTTCTTAATAAAATCCTATGTATACATTATATACGTTTTATTTTTATTATACGTAAATTTTTCATGAGCTATTACATTCCACTTATAAGTAGCCGTATATCTCACTTTTACGAGATATACGGCAAAAATGCAAGAGTTTCAAAAACTCCTAATATTTTTTTATAATAGTAAACAGTATAAAGGTTTTTTGTATAATTTATTTACCTTAAATATAAATAAGTAATATTTGATAAATTAAGTTTTCGGGTGCGGCGTATATATCGGAGTTATTCTAGGTATATATATATATATATAGAAAAATATAATAACT
>NW_017305683.1:1701962-1708083 GCF_001594115.1 Trachymyrmex septentrionalis
ATAACAGAGTTAGGATAAAGTAAAAATTTACAACTATATATAATATATATATATATATATATATATATATATATATAGAAAAATATAATAACTTGTATATTACGAATAGAAAAGAAAATATATTTAATACGTTTCATTTTTAACGCTGGTTTTTTTGCTTTCAATTTTTGCTTTCAAGTATTATAGTATATTTATTATTTTTATATGAAGACTATAATTAACGCTATTAGTTTAAATTATATAATTGCATTTAGCGTTGAATATTAGCTAATACAAGCCATATATAATACGATAATACGTCTTAGGTTATAAAAATGAAGATTATTAACCGTTCATAGTTCAAAAAGTCATAAATTATCCATAATCGAAAAATAACGTTATGTAATATCGAATATTCCGAGTCGTTTGTTTGATGGAACGTGCACACATACGCATACAAACGTTTAATCATTATATCATACACAATACACTCTCGTCGATCTTTCGGATATTGTGGAATTATCCCTTAATGGGCAAAATGCGCGAGTACTTTACGATTTAGATTATGAGTGTGTAGAAATTGTAGAAAATTATGGGTCAGGCGTACACACGCTCGCGCGGAATCTCTCCAAACCGGGATATATTTTTTAAAGGGACGAGCTCTATCGATTATACGATTAAAGCCGGTGATGGAATCTTACCATGGGGTGCGATCACGCGATTATTACATTACATACAAGCGCACGATTCGTGGACACCTCGCGGACGGTCAAATTAAATTATTTAGGTATGGGGGGGGAGGGTAAGAATCCGATGGTAGTTGCGCGATAGTCGTAAATCACCGAGCGCGTAGATAACAATTGTGAGAAACGCACGATTTTTTATTGCCTATCGTTAAAGCTATCGTCCACCTATCTTTTGAACGAGCGATGTGTTCGTTTGATTAAACGCTTGATCGTAGCTACTATTTGTAGATATTATAGTCACGAGTACTTTTCATTCGGCAAATGGAGGGACGTAGCTAATTTTTATTACATTAAAACGAATTATATTTAATTGTTTTGATTAATAAAGTCCATTAATCTCAAACATTTGAAACCGATATATACGGTTCAATACAATGGCTATGTTCAACAGAAAAAACAGATTTGCAATTGTTGTAAAATTAAATTTTAATATGATTGATCTTACCTTTAGTTTTGCCTTTCTCACCGGATCTAAATATATAAGCTCATTACGTTAAAAGAATCTTACAACAGTTACAAAGCTGCTTTTTCTGCTGAATGCAGCGAGTGATTAGTGTTCTACAATTAAGGACGTTTTGGCTGTACAGTACTAACTAAAAGTATCAGCGAAAAAAGCCAATATCAGCCAAAACATTTCGGTCATGAACACAACCTCGAACTAACTGCAAAAAACAAAACAACAAATAATTGGGCTTATAATAGGTCATGTTCGTATATTACTGCCAGTTGACTGCCAGCACTGAAAATCTATAGTTCCCGTTACGTATACTATTGTACTGTTTTGACAACTGGCAGTAATATATGAACACAGTCATAGTAACGCAGTGATCATATTTTGCAGTTTTACGTAAATAACTTTTAAACATAAATAAATGGATTTATATGAACATTTTTACATAAATATTTATTAGAAATTTATTAGTATATATACAAATTTTAATTTAATTCGTAATACTACATTCTCATCAAATTTGCAAATAAGTGATATAGAACACGATTTTACAGAAGAATCAAAACACACAACAAAAAATTAAATAACTTATAAATCAGTAAGAAAATTGTGCTTAAATTTGATACAAATTTATTCATATGTAATAACAGAATAAATGAAATGTTTACTTTTTTTGTAATGCTTTGAGATACATCCTTAAGCTGCAGCAACAGTCATCAGATACATGTAGTCTCTGACAAATTTTGCTCATACTAGTTCGAAACACGTTGGAAGGTTTTGGTTTGATATGAATGTTCGATTTGAAGTAGAAACTATCTATCTGTATTCTATCTTTGAACCCATCTTATAGCCAAGAGATTATCTCCGCCTGCAGGGCGAACCGCTCGTGGTTCCGGTGGCCCGTGGAGAGTGTCGTTAAAAGGACCGAAGAACACGAAACCGGAAACTCGACGAGCAGTCCAAATGTCCAGCGACAATTGAATTGTCGACCGAACGTGACCGGAAAGTCGCGTATCGTGATGTTCGCCCTTAAATGCTGGTTGCTTCAGTCTTGTTTTGCTCTTTCTCTCTCTTTCTCTCTCGCGTGCTGGATCTTTTATTTTTTCTTCGTTCGCGTCTTGAACTCAGAATTAGTCCAAACTTTCCTTGACGCTGCATCTTGTAGGTCGAAAGCGATCTTCGAATAGTTCAGTGGTCTAAAAAACGGACGTGAGTTGCGACTTGTGGAAATGAAGGTAGATCGATACAGTGATACATTCTTATGTACTGTTCGTTTTATATTACAAAATCCGTTACTCGATACGAAATTTATTTATAACTTAAACAAATGTAAATTTTTCATTCATAAATACGTCGGTCAGAGGCTGATGAACAAAAGCTTCTTATTGGACGAATAAATAAATCTGTCCATTTATTGATTTGTTTCTTTCGCGATTTTTATTGTACGCGTGATGAGGCGGAACGCAGGAACTCCAATTGTTGTCTCTCCTTTTGTTGTTCTTTTATTGTATTTTTTTATTAATGACAGTAGAGCGACTGTGGCGCTCGCGCTCCAACGATCGCGCCGTAAACGCGCTAAATAAAAAACGCCGAATAGAAGTTGTTAAGGAGGAAAGGGTTTTAATTGCATTTTATGGCGCCTCGGACGAGCTCGGATGGCTGCGCGGGGCATAACACTGGCTTTGATTTACGCGATAGCTGTTGCTGTTTGCCGGTTGCGGCGGTCTCTCGATTTAACATTGCGCTCATCAAGCTTCTGGCGAGAAGGGCCGGAGGGTAAAGTCGAGCACGGAAGAGTGCTAACAAAGGTCGTGCCCGAGGTAAGCCGGGGGTATGCTCGCCGTCGCGAAGAATTTCGCGGTAATAATGGGAAGCGCGCCGTAAGATTGGTTCTCCTCGAACGCCTCGCGGGATTTACCAGGGGAGCACAAGGGTAGAAAAGACGTCAAAGAAAGAGAACGCGGCAAACTCGTAGTCCTAGCGCAGTTATTTTATAGCTGCAGCACAAATAACGGACTACGTTAATATTTTATATTCTCAATATTAAGAGATATTTTTTTGCTTGTTATTTCAGAATTATCGATAGCGTTCCATTGAATGAAAAGCGATACGACATAAACAATATTGTGATATGAATGTATATCGTACGCACTTTTGCAATCACAACATATTCAGTTTTTATTTTTATTTTTTTAATTTTTTTTATTGGGTTACCACATACAGACGCGATATAACGGAGAAGAGTAACGAGTTTTACGATTTAACTCTTATGTTCGCGTTGACCATAGATAAAACGTTTTGCCGAGTCAGGCTGGACTGTTTTTTTTTTCTTTCCTTGTGTCATCGACATACGTCAAGCTTTAGACTTCATCCTTTTTATTCTATCCCACGCGTCGCGGCGTGGCGTCCCGATGGACGCAGACGAGCCATTGTTGTTCGGCGTTTCAGAAAAAAGCTCGCTACGGAAGGAAGAAGGAGATTCACGCGCGTAGGTACAAACGCGTTTTATGCGTACGGCCATGTTGTGCATTTCCCGAGACCATCCTTGCTACGAATTTTTAATCAGAGAAAATTTGAGTACGAAAATTCGCGCTGTTTTTGTTCGATGTTTCCCGTTCATCCGGATGAAAACTGTCACGATTCGTCGACTCGAAACCCTCGAACACGTCCAGCTATAGAAAAGCAGATACAGTCGTCGCCATTGAATTATACCGAGTGTCCGTTACAATACAGAAAAAAGGAGAGTGATAACAGCCTCGTGGCTTGACGCGAACTTTTTTAAACCATGCGGGAGATACGTTTCATTCGTGTTACACCAGTTGAAGGTGTTCGTCGAGTTTTGGATGGAGAAACAGGAGAAAAGCTAATAAAGCTGCAATGCGTGCAAATTCGACGAAAATACAAACTACCGCATGAGGGAATAGAGAAACGCATTTAGATTCTGTAATCTAGAAACTGAAACATGTTTCTGCATGTTATTACTTTTTATTAAAACTGAAATTATAATTTTGGAAACGAAAGTGTCTTTTGCAATGAATTTTAATTCTTTTAATAATTGATATTTCTTTTTCTCTTTAAATATTTTTAACATATGCTTTATATTTTTATAAATTAATAAAAATAAGAAAAAAATAAGAAAAATTAATTTCGCTCTTTTACTATCAAAGTTACTAGATTGTCACTATTGTTGCTATTAACTTTGACATTTGTAATATGATGAGAAAAAAATTATGAGGTAAATATGCAAAGAGCACACCGTTATAATAATGAAGAAGAAAATTGTATAATCTTTGTAGGTAATGGCCACTCTTAATATATATATATATATATATCTCCGTTGTATTATAGATAGCAAATTCTAATGATTATTTATGGAACCATTTGTTCAATAACCCGCTGATAATATCTCGTGACTAATATTCCAATACACAATAGCCGATATTTATTATAATGTATTTTTATTCATTTTGAAATGTTTTCCAGGTACATTTTAGCATTTATTAATACGTATTTTTTTATTCTTCTTAAACTTAAGCGTATTATCACATGAATATACATATATGTATACTTGAGTGTTTTGTTGAATATTTAACATGTTATTTGTCTGTACATATTTTGAGCAAAACAACAATATGGTATTTTGCTAATGTGGCTTTCTAAGCGTGCTGATCGCTCACAGCCTTTTTCATGATTTTTATATAAAAATAATTATTTAGTAAGATAATTGCAACTGTATTGCTAATCTATAGTTTATTTCAAGACATTCAGATTCCCACTTGAATGAATTCTCTAATATTAATTTATTCTTTAATATTTGGTGAATAGCAAGGAAGTAATTAAGTGTCTGGGTGACACTCGAATAGAAATTTGAAGGCTCTCATAGGCTTACATGTAGATATAGGCTTTTGGCTCTGAGCAGCTTATATCTATATAGGTATAGATAATAGAAAAGAAATTAAGTGTACATATATATTTGCAAATATTCGGCAATATTTAATTTTTTTATAATTCTGTAGCCAAATATATATTTTTTAAATCTATTTTTATGGTAGAGCCACATTTTACCACTCCTGTTTCTCTTTGACCTATTATGTAGTGTCACAGTGTTATGTAGTGTTTTTATAAATAATAAATAACAGATATTTTATAATTTTGAATCTAAAATTAATTGAACAATAATTGACGAATGTAATTATTAAGTTTTCAATTTAAATATTAATTATAATATTAACAAAATTATTGTGTAAATGTAAATGAAGGCCTCTCATAAAAAACACACAACTTTCTCCTCTATATACAAAATTATGTATTATATACACATATTTGAAACAGTGAAATGATAAATATACAAACATCAACACAGTATAAAATATTATTGCCGGATCGTTAACGAGCCGTCATGAGAACAAAGACAACGGCCCATGATCCGCAGCATAAAATCGGGTTTATGCAATGGCATGTGTATATCCCTGAAGACCGCTGTCGGTATTGTTGCACACATTACTACTTGGCAGATGGAGTATTCGCTTCGACGACTCACGGTAATGACGTCGAACGATGATAACGACGACGAGTCTTGGCTCGACGTCCATTGACATCGTGTCGTCGTCGTTCTCAGGCGCGCTCGATTTCATCGAGTCGAGTCTACTCTTCGGCTTAGCCGCATGCATATTTACACAATGCACCACCCGCCTGTGTAACGCGGTTTAGTCTCTGCAACCGAGCGACACGCTGTCACCCTCGGCGGAGGTGCGCACAAACGTAGGGGAGTCGTGTGATCCGCAAAGGCGAATTTACACGACTCGCTATTGATGATGTACGCCTGCATCGTGACATAACTAGAGCCTCGGAGGTTTGTAGACATCCTACATGCGTTGAAGTAAATTTGGTCTGCACAACGCCTTAAAGATGAAGTTCTAGAGTAGTGCAAAATTGGACCAATATA
>NW_017305683.1:1708183-1729108 GCF_001594115.1 Trachymyrmex septentrionalis
TGTAAGTAAATTTGGTCTGCACGACGCCTTAAAGATGAAGTTCTAGAGTAGTGCAAAATTGGACCAATATACGTACAGCGATGTGTACAAAGAGTGTTGCAACTGTGCGATGTAACCAGAAAGATGAGTTCTCATGTAAAAATAAATCGAAAATGCCAAGACTGTTATTTTTGAGTACAAGATTTGATATAAGACTTAAATTTTAGAGAAAAGTAACTTTGTGACATAGATACCAGAAAGTTTACGAGTTATCACCATGTTTTCATCCATTGCTAATGCAATATTATAATATTTCGTGAACCTTACCATTCACTTCATCAGGGCGAAGAACGTACTGATACTGTGACATACTCGTTAAATAAATAAATCAATATTTTCTTTTCTTCTAAAAACATGTAAAAATGTTTCATTTGTAAAAGAAAATATTTCTGAAAGTATGATAAATTTTGCAAATTTTTTAATACATTGTAACTTTAGGATTGTCTAAATTGCAATATATCGTCGCTTTGATAGGAAAAGTGACACATTTCAAAATTTAGTGACTTTTAAAGAGAGCATTTTTAAAATTCTGAACTGGAATAAGGAAGGAAGTTTTTAAGGAAAAATAGAGAGAGCATGACTCCAATAGTGCATTCGGAGAGACTTTATTAGCGCTATTTGTGTCATTCTATTATCATATATTATTTATTAGATGTAAAATAATAGGATGACACAAATAGTGCTAATAGCATTTCCTAGGACTCACCTCAAATAAGATGCTTTTTGATCATTATTTTAGCAATGTTCCTTTATAGTACCTATTTTCTACAACGATTGCGAACTTGATCAGAGGATAAGTGACACTTATGATTTTTAACAGTAAATTAAAAGAATTACAAATATATCAGTTTTTCAAGAAAAAAAATATACGTTTTTAAAATTGATTTTCTGTCACTATCGCAAAAATATTAATTTTTTATGTAATTTTTCTATCAAACCGACAATATTATCAAATAAATAAATTCCTAGAATTCATATCTCCTGTTTCCAAGAGTGATCATTATTTAGTAAATAATTTAGCTTGCATTACAAAAATATTTCCTGAAATAAAAATATTTTCGAAATTTTCTAAACTACTTTTAGCACAAAATTAAGAGCTTGAGTTCACTGATAAAATCTATTGTTTCGTATTGTAATCCGCATTCTTCTTTATATGTTGCACAAATATAATTGCAACTTTATATATTCTACTGGTATGAAGATAATTTCTCTCAGAATGTTTATTTTTGCACAATTCTGAGTAAGGGACAAATCGATAAGGATTGGAAATTGATTCGTCATAGTATTCAAATAGGTAGTATTATTTCGGCCAGGTTTCGGTAGAAATTGGTTAGAATGCAAGAATTTTAATGAGATGTCAAGATGTCGCTTCGTTTCTAGAGATTCGTGCATCACTCGCGATGTCGAAGTGCAAATTCATTTGGTTCGTGCTCTTCATACTGAAATTTTATTATTAATATTATTATAGATTATTATGAGATAAATAATAATTGGTAATGTATTTCTAGTATAATAACAGTAATAGTATTATGATTACAGTAATTATGAAGCAATATCTGATGATAAACTAATTAACCTAATTTCTAATAATATTTGATGCAATAATAATTTATTTAAATATTTAAAATTCATATTTTTTCTATACGCTGCACCAAAAAATTTCTTTTAATATTGAAATTAAAGATGAATAATTATAACAAAGTAACGGTATACAAAATTTTATTTTTATATAAGGAATTAACATACAGATACAAATATACAGAGGTAATATATTATAGATAATTGAGATAATATATTATAGATAATTGATAAAATGGAGCACAAGTAAATCTGTTTACTAAAATTCAGTTTTTTCCCTTTCTTTGATACATCAAACTTTATTGCGCAGAATTCAATAAATTAGCGATGGCAAATCACTATCAGTGTGTCGAAAGCTAGACGTTAGCCCAATACTTTTCTGTCGTTCGACAGGCTGATGCCGAAAGAGAGAGAGAGAGAGAGAGAGAGAGAGAGAGAGAGAGAGAGAGAGGGGAATTAAACGGCTTTGGAACGAAGAGGAATAGTCGCGGTTTCCGATCCGTGCTCGATCGGTTAACGGCCATAACTTTCCTTATCACGTCCGGGATTTTACCACACGCGTGACGTACCCTCCAGGGACTTTTTGCCACTCCATGTCAATCGACGAAAACCGTGAGGGATACTAGAAGGGTGTCGCTCGATGAGACATTCGCATGACGCAGCTCTCAAATCTGTGAGACTCGGTCCTTCGGGATAGAGAGGATTTCATCCTTAAGCAGGATCAGCATTGAGTTCTCTCTTCATTCAAACAAAATAAGTCCATGTTTATCTCGCTTACTAGATTTCTTACTAGATGTCTTTTAGCCATTATGGTTTCATTCTTTTCACTCTTTTAATCAAAGTTACACAGTTCAATTTCAAGAATTCTACATGTTTCTTGAACCGAAACAGTGTATCAAACTTATTGAGAAATGCATTACTGAGTTGCTTCTATCATTGATATTTACAGTCAGTCTCCTTTGCATGCAACGCCAACTTTCGATTCACCTTTCAACGTTTCGTAGAAAACTTTATCTCTTTTCCAATTTTTATCCCGTGACTTTTTCGGCAGTATCTTTCAACTCTCACGACGACAGACTCTTGACATTTGTTCGCGGATGGTCGAAGAGAGTTTCGGAAAGAAATGGGCGTGTTCTAAAATTGTCATGTCATTTATAAACCGTCGGCGTCATATCTTTATCAATTATTCGCCGATCAATGTTAACCTTTGAATTTCACAGAACTTAATAAATAATTTGTTCGGCAATCGCTAAGAAGACTTTTCTAAATATATTTTAGTAGTACATGTTTTCGATATTTGTATATACATATTTACATATATTCATTGATTGATGATTCAATAACTCAGAAGTATTCTTTGAAATAAGTATCCGATTCCGATTATATGCGACACCAGTTTTCTTTTAAACAAATATTAAAAATAAAAAAGGACTATTGTTCGTTTGATACTATTACACGTTTTTGATTGGCTTCATCTTTTAATGAAGGGTGTACAATTTCGTTCTAAATTGAATTCTACTTTTTCGATATTTGGTGTTTACATTTTAAGCTACCAAAACATTTTTGTTTTCTTTATCGCGAATTGGTGAATTTTTCAATGATAACTTTATATATAAGTAATATTTATTTACGTAGAGATTTTATAACATAATGTTAATTCTATCGATAAAAAATCTGTCTATAAAACGGAAAACATCAATTTTACAAACAACTTTTCATAAAATAATTCTTTCACTTATAATTCATATATGCGCGTATTCCGCAAATTTTATAGAATAACAATTCAAAATAAAAAATAAATATTTGTAAAAGAAGAAGAAGACGTGCTCACACCTGGATGTGTATGTACATGACTCTCAGCTTTATTGTACATATAAACGCTTATGTACATTTGCAAAACGGAAAGCATACAGCACATATTCAGCTCAGCTCAGCACAATTCCATTTATAAGTGATTATAGTAATCTCAAACTTAGATGTTGAGAAATGCTTAACCAAATTTTACCAAAGAAGCGTTACGTATAGTAAGCGTTATACGAATGATTTTGTATCAAGTAAAATGATTTGCCGCGTAAATTGCAGTTGAAATATTTCTATTCTATATTTTCCGGATTTATCATCGCTGCGAATATTTTTTATATTTAGCGAAATTGCTGTAACATCCACGGTACGTCCAAAATACATCGCATGTTCCAATGTATTGTAATATACGTTGGTCTATTATTGCATTGTATTTTACAGAGTTTTCATTCAGAGAATATATCGAGTGTATTTTATATATATTTTATTTTGGACATTAGAGTGTTTTTATGATATCCCAAATATGCTTGAAAATTCGGAAGAATTCATATGTTACGAGTGTAGGATATCTGCACACTCAGCAAATTTTCATCAACTTTGAAACAACTATTTAAAATAAAAAAAAAAACAAATATTTGTGAAAGAAGAAAAAGATTTGCTTACACCTGAATATGTACATGGCTCTCAGCCATTCATACAGTATTGTATGAATGCTTATGTACACTTGCTTTTTTGTTCATAAAGAAAAGCAAGTAAAAACGGATTGAGCATAAATGCGTTTTAATTATCTTGAATAGGTTTAAATCAACTAGCTCGGCTACGCCCGTCTACGAAGAACTGAAAATTCAGGGCCAAAAGGATAGATGGATGAATTGCTCCGCGCACCTAAGTCGTGTGTATCTTGGGAAGCATTGTATACATGTAACGGTGACGAGCTTGCGGGTATAAACAGAAAGCCGCGTGCGGTGCCGCGGCCCTGCCTTCGGTAAATGCATGCTCTGTAAATTGCCTGGCATTTAATTACCATGAGTAGGCAGGCCGCGCACGCTAAAGCCAAGAGCCCACTCCGCTCAATTCCTTCACCCCATTCTGCTTCTCTTTCTCGTCAAACAGCGAAGAGAGAGCGAAAAATAGATAAAGGTATCTACAGAAGAAGAAAAATAAGAAGAAAAACCAGAGAAACACGCATACAGAGAAATTTCAATCCTTGGCTCACTTTTGCATCCTCTCGCGAGCGATACAGGAGTTTTCCAACGTCGTCTTCTCTCGTTCGCTCTTACTCTCCCACCGTATGTTGCATCGTGACTCTCCGCCGTCTGCCCTTACATTTACATGCCACGGACGTATGTGTTACGAAGTACTGCTAAATTAAACACCTGCTTCAGTTAAACAGTACCTACTTCGACTCACCACTCAGAGCCACGAATCAACCTGCTTGTGTTTCACTCTCTTCCGTCTTCTCTCTCTCTCTCTCTCTCTCTCTCTCTCTCTCTCTCTCTCCCTTTCTCTCTGTCTACGTTTTGCCACTCTAATTGGATGCTGTTGTAAATCCTTTTCAGCATTAGCGTGAGTGAATATATTTCGCGAGTGTCGTCTTGGAACAGTTGTTGCATCTTAAACTTTTCGTAAAATTGCAAAAGGTGGTAGATCATTAAACCGATGATTTTATTTTATAACATGAAAAAACTTATCACAGTTAAAAGCTTACCGAGAAATCAGTTAATTTTTTTAGAAAGTGATATAATGAAACGAAAGAATCGATATATGTATCTATTAAACTTCAATTATACGAAAGACAGGTTATTGGTATAGAAATAAATCAATAGTAAGTTAAATGAGAACACTAAATGAATAAACCAGATAAATAAGAAGCGTCAAATATGACTGAATCTTGGTATCTAATAATATTTTTATGTACAATACGTTTTAAATACACTCCCAGTTATTACACCAAAAAAGTGCGCTTTAATTACTGTCGAATTTAAAAACATATATATTGAAGTTGAAATAATTTCATAAATGGATTATCAATTTATTATAATTAAATATCTTAAGTATAAAATATTATAAATTTTGTCATGTTATTATTTTAGTTATGATTGTGTTTCAAATCTGATAGTAAATTGTAGTACGCAGTTTATATAATAATTGAAAGATATATTTACAAGTTATATATTAAACAAAATCTAACCTCGATTACCATATTTGGCTTTTCTTTACTTATTCGAGAATCGAGTTCATTACAATCTCTTTATTATGCAGAATAACTAGTGTTCTATTATAAGCTATCTTTATATATATTATTTAATATTTATGATAAACTATATTTTTTTCGGTTCTTTTTCTTTCGTCTTAGATAAACCGAAGTATATTATTATTTCTATCAATCTTTATTATATTTTATAAACTTCTGTATATCTATTATCGTTATACGTAGTATTTCTTACTTTATGTCGTCTTCTATAATATGAAGTAATGCTTCGCCAGCATTTCGAGCTTGAATGAATTGACCTTCAATCCGACGTTTCTTAATTATTCATCGAAAACTCGAGGGATTTTTAGTAGCTGATGTCTTTTTCCGACTGAAATGTCAGACAGGCGTTTCAGGTCGACATACTACTTTGATATTATTATAGGTGACGCGACGTTTAAATCATCTTATTTCCTCGTTGCTTTTTTCTTTATTACTATTTCACATTAACTACAGTATGGAACGCTGTGTTTGCCACTGATATAGCCAAGATACGTCTTAGACGAGCTGTTGCTTCTATGACTCTTTGCATCGTCGCTGACTTAATACACCGATTAAGTGTCAAGACTGTTCATTGCGTGCACGTTTGCATGCAAGTGACCTCGTCTACGGCACGTCGACGTAATTGCAAGCAGATATTGCACTCTCGTGTGAACATTTACGAAGTTAACCGTGTATGAGTTAATAGTGCAATATATTGCCTTCTTTTGACGCACGAATGCATTATATACAAAAGTGAAAGAGACGTGGATTCTATTCTGCTCACGTGTCATTGCAATAAAACGATTTAAAATTGAATCTTGTGATATTTTGTAATTGGATATTTTTTAATTTCAAAATCGCAAATTGTATAATATCCAGTATGACATTCGGAAGTTAAATTAGTACCAATTAATTAATTATCAAAGAGTAGAAATTAATGAACGATAACGTATAAATAAAGAAGAACGGTGACACGACGACCATATCGGTCAAATCAATTATTTAGTGATCATTAATGCGGCAACAATATTTACATTGATGATTAATTATACATGTGGTTTACACAGGTAGAACATAACTAAACAATTAGCCATAATTATTTGTTACTATCGCAACCAATGATTGCGATTTAATCATCTTCCACATTGTACTTACAATTAGCTTACATGTATGTATTTGTATGTTCAATCATGAAGATCACATTTAATAATTTTATGCATATTAAACAGTCATTTCGCAAACTTTCAGGACGCGTTGTAATACATACTATATATTGCATGTGGAAACGAATTAGTTATAATATTAGATTATTATGAATAATAATAATTATTTATAATAGAATTACACATAGAACGCGATAATGATTGAAATAAACACTTTTTTCTATTTTATATATATATATATATATACATTTCAGAATACTAACCTTACGTTTTGCAGACAGCTAATAAGCTGCTGCATCAGTAGTGATTATTACAGTAATTAATTTGTTTTAAAGTTCGTGAAAATTCCGTAAGAACCTCAAAGGCAGGAAGCACGGCTGCGTACTTGGTAACTCGCTCCAATCTAATAACAACCAAGAGCGGCAGTGGATAATTAAGAGAGAAGTATTCTAAAATATTCCTTTCTGACGAGTACAGCATTTCAGTGCAATGCGCGACGAACGTTTCAAAAGTAAAGCGTTACGATCTCGTTCAATAATGGCGCGCGATTAAAGCGCTCTTTGCCAATAAAGTAAGTAAAATTTTAATATCCATTCACTTGAAGTTATTGAGTTTTTTTTTTCATTGTTACAACTGCAATATGCATAAATGTGAGAACATTTCGTGTTAAAAAATTCTTACATTTAATAAAAATGTAATGATTATTTCTAAATTTAATTCTGAGTACAAAGATGATTTATACGTTTACAGAAATTATGCCACTTGAAAAATACATGTCATTTTGAATATGAAGTTCGCTAAGGATGTATAAATACATAATAGTTAACTCGTAGTAGTCAACGGGTTAGAGAAAGTTAACAATCGGTCGATCTCACTCATCTCGAATTTAATCAACGCCGAATCCTCGGATCCGTCAGCAGCTTCGTTATCCCAAAACGTTAACAACGCGAATCTAACTGCCGCCCCGCGGCATGATGCGTTTTAATTCGCTCGCTCTCGCGAGTGCCGCGAGTTCTGAGTAGACGTCGTGCACGAGGACTTCCTCGGGGCGGCTCTTTGGGGGTGTTTTTGATTTGTTGGTTCCCGTGGCACCTACCGGGTTCAGAGAGAGAGAAAGAGAGAAAGAGAAAGAGACTGAGAGAGAGAGAGAGAGGGAGAGAAAGGGAGATGCAGGTAGAGCCCACTGGAACGCGAGTTAGGTGGTGCAGGTCTCGGGTGAGGGGTGGCGGTGGGTGGACTGGGTAACCGCACATTATGTGATTTCTACAGGGAGCGAGCTAACTTCGCGATTGAATTGTGCCGGCGACAATGGCAATCTGCCAGGGCACTCGACGGTTTCTCCGCACTGGTATTTTCAATGCGCGGCTGTTGCTACGCCGCGCTTTACGTTTTACAACCATCTAACTGTTTCGTTTGCTTTGTCGGGCGATCGTGCGATTTTTTTCCAGTGTGAACGTCAATAATTTCCTGACTACTTAGTGCTTTTCAGCACTAAGTAAGATGCATCAGAACACGATTATCCGAACGAAATAAATTCTCTGCATTAAAAAATTAATAATAATGGTTTAGTATTTTTGCTTGCGCCTATAAATATTTTGTTAAAATTAATATTATTTTTGTACAGCACTTTTGAAGTGAAAGCCATTTGCATTATACAGTACTGACGCTACATTGTTTATTTCCGATATTTATTAATAACTAGGATATTTATTAATAAATACATGTGTTTCTTTTAAATAGGTTGGTATAAAATTTGAAAGATTGAGAGATGTATGAGATTTCGCGTGGCATTTCTATTCGAAATAGTTCTTCGCTATCTGGTTACGAGTGAAAGGAGGAGGATGCGAACGTATTACGATTTTAAGATTCGACGAAGGGGATACCATTGTTTTCTCATCCGACACAAGGCAAGAGCCATACGAGTCGACACGACGGGATGGACGATATTCAAATATTTACATGAATTTTTCCGTAAACCGAGTGACGAACGATTTCTTCTTTCTAGACACCTTTCTTTGGAGGCAATGTTGGTAGCAGCAATAAAATCTGTAAATGAAGAAAAAGCGTTGCAATTGAACAGCTATTTTGATTCACATAGTCATTAATTATAAAAAACACTAAATTATTAAATTAAAATCTAAATATATTATACATTTTATAAGTAAGATTTCATATTAGATAACGTCTATTTGTAATATCTATAATTTGTAATGACTGATAAAGTTAAAATTTGACTTATAGTTATTACTTATATTTCTTGAAAAATATATTTTGATAGTCGAAATATTAAAAATATTATTCGGATACAATTGAAATTTTCGACTTTTAATATAATATTAGATTGATATTCTATATGACTATGATCTATAATTAATTATAAAGTTGTTAATTGTCATTATTTATATTTCCTACTCTAATTATGTTTGCAATATTGCACATTTTGTGGTTAAATCGTTAAAAGTTAAAAATTACATCTTTTCTATTCAGCAGCATATGAAAAAAAAAGAAAAGATTGGCAGTTACTTATATATCAGCGCGACGAATTTTTATTAATTGTTCTAATCAAGATGACACAACTTAAGTGTTACAAAATTATCTTGGCAATGAGTGGGTACTTCTTTTCTTTAGTAGTTCTCGCAAATCTAATTTTTCACAACGCGTCATTCGCTGTCCTCTCAATAGGCGTGTGTCCTTTGTCGTGAGAGTCCTGCGACAGCGCGGTGGATGGCACGATCCGCCGTATCAAAAGGATTTCCACTTTGGCGATCCCCACGAGGCACAAAGCCCGAATCCGCATCCTGAGTATTCGCATGGGAGGCGGAATACGTCGCGCGCAGGGAGTTAAGAAGGAGCTTAAAAACGCGCGGCTCACGCCGGCTTTTCTTCCCCATTTGCACACGAATGTTCCTCCCTTTGCGCTAGGAATTCCTTTCCGGTCAATGACGTAACCGATCTTCAAGCGTTTCAGAAGCCCTTCACCCTTTACTTTACGCAACGTCAATCCCGATTACCCTGCTCTTAAACTTCTCTATGTTCCATGGTCGTCTTAATAACAATGGATAATATGCGTATGTTACAGAAAATAAAATATGAAAATACATATCCTTTTATTTTCTTTTTGTTTTTGTTTTTATCATTCCTTTTAGCCTCTTCAAATAAAGAGGCTCTTCAGTTTTGCTGCATTTGTGAATTTATCATGCCACTGTTTTAGAAGGCCTTTCTTCTCCTGTCTTTTTTCAGTTCGAACTACGCGTCTTTCCGTTAGGCCACTTTTCTTTCTCATGTGTATGCGTAGTCGATGGATAGTTGCTATTTGTTTTTCGTTACGCGAAATTGCTTGCTAGTATTTCTCGAGGATTCGACAAACTGCAGCATTGACCATCGATCGCAAACAAGACGGGTGGTTTAAGAGGTGTCTTTTCTTTGATAAAAAGAGAGTGGGAGAGGAATGAGAGGAAAAGAAGAGAAAAGAAATATTACAACATCTAAGTTTATTATACATGTTAGTATTATAAAGTATAATATAAAGTGATGAAATAGCAAATATGTAATTCATTTCAAGTCAAACATGTAATGTTTCACATCTTAATGTTATTGCTATTATAAAATTGCATTATAATAGATCATATCGTAAAATTATATGAATCTCTTTCTCTCATTTCCATTACTTTTTTATTATTTATTATAACTCATTTTTATCATAAATTTGTATTTTAATACAGAATAATTAACGAAAACATTTGTATTCTTTTTCATTACTTATATATTCACTTATTGCGATCTATATAATACTTTATATTTAAGTTAATATTAGTGTGAATATTCGATAATTAATTATTACAATTAAATGTTCTGTTTAAAAATTATACAAACAATACGCTTTTCAAACAATTATCTCAATAATTTATTGTGATATTTTTATACTACTAATATTTATTGTTTTTTTACAATAATTTTCGTCATAATTTGCTGCAAATTTTCAGATAAATAAAAATCTTTACTCAATTATGTTACTTTCCAAAAATAAAATATAAACAAAAATAGATAGGTATAATCATTTTTACAATATGCAATCTAAGATCTATAAATTTAAAAAACAGAAATGTAGAAACAGAAATGCAGAATGGACAATTTACATTTCAATTTGTTAAGTATTTGAGAATTATTATATATTTCTGGAAGAGCAATACCTTTTCTTGCGAAATCTAAGATAATTGTTATCATGATTTTTAACGAATTCTGATATATTAGAGCTTTGAAATCGAGCGTTTCTCTTCATCTCTATCTCTTACAACGGTACAGCGGGAAGTAGAAATCGGTCAAGCCGGAAACTACCTTGCACAGGCATCGCTCCGGAAATTCGTGCTCTCGGAAGCATAAGCTTCGTTCTTCAGTGTGCTCGAAGGATGAAACGCATACAGAAATAACGTTTCGATGGGTATGACGCGGCGATCTTTTTATCTCTCGAATCTCCGACAAATCTCGGGAAGAACAGCAAAGGTGGAGGAAAAAGAGAGGTCGCGAAAAGAGAAAGAAAGAGGTAAGGAAAGACGAGAGGATAGCACTGAAGACGTCGACGTCTGCGTCGGCGTTGCCGCGGCGATGGAGATACGATTCATCGTTCTCGGTCCGCTGCCAGCATTCGCAACTTGCGGCCTTTAAAGCCTCATCGCTTCGAGGACTTCGATTTTCAAGACGAACAAAAAGAGAAAAAGAAAAAGAAAGAGAGAGAGAGAGAGAGAGAGAGAGAGAGAGTGTGCTTCCTCTCTCGTCTGAGAACGGTAGACTGAATGTTGAATTGCAAGATACGCGTTTTCTGTCACCTCGCGCGTCTACGTATTTGCGAAATGTTACTGGTAAAATAGTTTATCGAGATGCCCATGATTTCCTATCGATGACGACGTCAACGCAGATGAGGGGAAAACATCGAGGTTGGGTTGATGAGGAGAAGAGACAGAGGGGGTTGGAATTTCAAAGCGGACTCGATTGGTAGTATCGATAGCCGTGTATCTCGCGACATCGTCTCCTCGGTTGATGCGGAGAGCGAATGCATGTTTTTCACGGAGTTCAATAAAAGGTGGCACATCGAATACGTATTGACTGGTAGCTATTTTTTTTCTCCATTTCACAATGACACCAGGCAACTCGTAACTTTAATTCTGCGATGCTACAATAGTTAATTTCATGAAAATATAAATTTTTAATTTTGCGTTAAAAACACATGTTTTACTAAAATTATAAATTATTCTCGATTACTATGGTTACATTTATGTAACTATGATGCTGGAGTCAATTCAACTCCATTAACTAAATGGCGTCAGAATTTATGATAACGAGTTGAAAAGCAACGTTAGTTCTAGTTTTTGTGTGTCACACCTGTTTTTTTAATAAATAGAAAAAAAAACTCATCTACTAAATGAGTTTCCCCCATTTTGTTTTTCTTCATAATAGATAAAAGTTAATTGTAATTTCCTTTATTTTATATATGATCTTTTATAGTCTGTACAATTAAATTACTTTGAACGCGTTTTTTCTGCCAGAGACAGTGAAAATAAAAGCTTATACATATCTTTGCTATTCTGAACTATTCGTGCTTTTTATCATATTTTTTATAAAATATAAAAATTTTATAGAAATAGCACTTTGTAATATATTAAATAATATTGTAATATAATTAAAGACACTAAAAAAAAACAAATAATTTTTATCGATATACGGATTAATAAAAAAATATTGAGAAAATTTGATGGCATCGATCGATCGGCATATTATTCGAATTTCGTATTATTGCATTAGGGTGGACAAGAAAAATCGTAGAAAACGTGGTTTGGAAAACGATTCTGTGGTATTGTGGCACCTACGCGTCGGCAATAAAAGATCGCAAAAGGGAAACGAAACTTTAACGAGATGCTCGTAGAATTTATGAGTATTTTTTTCAGCTAAAAGTTTTAGATAGTAGTATAAAGTAGTACTAAATTATTATACACTTACGCGTTTTTATTAGCGCGCATTTAGAACTTACGCGGAAACTTTTTATATCGAGTTTAAAACGAGGAAACCTATTTCATATTTATGCTATTTAGTTTGTATGCACATTTGTTAACATACGCAGTGTATAAGTTTTATAATTATGAAAAATATTTTTGCGTTTTAATATAGACGGCAAAATATTAACCATTGCAATTTTATGAATGTATCGATCGACATTGTGTGTTACAATATTTGAGAGAATATTACATTTGTTGTTCTTAAATTCCCGATTCGAACAGTGACAAATATGTTACACATTTTTACAAGCGAATTATTATTCTATAACCGTTTTTTTTTTTAGTTATTCAATTATCAATAATTCAAGTGGCTTAATTCCGATTTTAATAATTTCACATTTTATTCAATGGAAAACAATGCGAATATGTATTATTCGATAGCCGACTGCATTGAACATCTTCTGTCAAACGAAAAGAAAAGTATGTGTGTAATTCCACAGTCGATTGCATATTCATTGTGATTTATTCGATGATATGCCGACTAATAATATGTTGATTAGTGACACATCCATGAAATTTTATATAAATTCTTTTGTATTATACTGCTAATTTTTTAAAATAATCTATTTTTAATTACTGATTTTTTTAAAATAAAATCTCAATTTTATTTTACAAAAATAGTTCAGAAAAAGCATTAAAATGTTTTTTTAAATAAAACGATCATAAGTGCAGTTTAATCAATTCTAAACCAAATTATGATAAGAACGAGAGTTTACTAATATTCACAAAAATTTCAAAGAAAAAAAACAATCGAGAATTATTAATTACATTTGCACTTGTGCAAATAATAACTTTATAATAATAACTTTTAAATTCTAACTTTGTAGAATCGGAATATGAGTTATCGTTACTGCATTATATATTTTGTTTCGTCGCTCCACCACTTCTAAGGAGGACGACTTAATGTCCTCAAAAAACAAGAAAAGGGACAGTATAAATGAAGTCTTCTGGCGGGCAACAAAACGCGTGCCATATTTCATCATTTAGCCTCCCTTTAACGAGAAGCCGGTGTATCATTGTACTCTATTCGAGTATTAACGCCCTTTGGCGAGAAGGGGGTGCTAGATGGCAAACTTTCCATGTATACTTGGGGCACGTAGTTTGGTATCAATAAATTTCCATGCGCGGGAAACGGATTACGTTTTATTACCCTTGTGGTCTGGCAGTAGATTATGGCGTCGAAGTATAACTATTCCGGCAACAACTCCGGGGGCCGGCTTTTGCGCCAGAGAGAACGAGAGAGTTCGGGGGGATAATCAGCGGCGTGGTCGCAAACAGTCGCGAAATGTTCGGCAATATAAGCGGCCGGGGAGGCATTATAAGCGCGATGCCGAACTCCTACAAAACGTCGTGCTAATGGAAAATCGATTCTCGAAATAGCTTTCTTATATAGAAATCACTTGGCCTTTCGAACGAAATGCCACTTTTCGTTTCATGGCTCGCGTAACATAAGAATGTAATATGGACATTGTTTATAAAGAATTTATTGTTACAATTGCGTTTGTACGTGTGCATGTATATTTATATATTTTTTATTATCTAAATAATAATAAAAATAAATTTAGAAATATGTTTAAATCTACGCTGACAATATTGAACTTTAAAGACACAGTCGATTTGATAGTAAATTCTGATAGACTTTAAATTTATGAAATAAGTAAAAGATAATACGTCCTGGAGCTTTTATAAAGCAAAAACTCGTTAAAGCATAAGTCTGTTAGAATTTCTTCAGATTTATACAGTTCGGGACAATATAACATTTTTTTTTCATAAAGTAAGAAAATCCAAATAAGTAAGAAAAGCAAAATGAAAATTTTACATTGCTGAAAGGGTTATGATTAGACTTTGAAATCAGAGAGAATGGATACTATACTTTCATATTATAAATAATTAACGTGCCTCCTCCTTCCCTTCCCTCCTTCGGACTGGAATACCGTAGTTCAGGTTACTCCCTTGAAACTTGTTAAAGGAATCTGGCGTGACCAGCAAACTTCAATGAGATCTATAGTTTATTAAATGTGACTTATACTCGCACGATTTATAATACAAATATATAAAAAAACGAGACATCGATACATCACTACAAGCTACTACATCTGATCGCATGCACACATATACGTAATTTGTAAAAAGAGATAATCTTTTATACCAGGCTTTTAAACTTAAGTCTAACGATTTATCACTATTTATTTTTCATTTTACATTTGACTCTGCCTTTATTTCGTATATATGACTTGCACAATCTTTTTACGAAGTAAATGTTTCAATAAATTGACTGCTTTGGTCATCACATTAAGGTATCAATCGATAGAAAAATCTGTAATTTCTTTACTTTTTTTCTTATTTTTAGCACAAAATAGATCAGATTCAGATACATTAGCATCTGCAATCTAATCGTGGAAATAGAATTTTACCATAATTCTGTAAAATTATAATACAAAGTGTACCTCATGTATACCCTACAAAAATACTTTTTTTTTTCTTTTATTAAGACAGACAGAACCAGCATCCCCTTAAGGACTTCGAGAAGCGTTGTAAAAAACAACGAATGTTAGCGAAAGAGAAACCCAAGAGAGTATTGAGATCGATGAGTGTTTCACTTTCCTTGAACATTGAAGTTTCCTCTTTAACTCAACTCTTTTACTGACATCGACCACTTTACCATTTAAAATCACAAACCGGATCGAATTCTTTCAGTCTTTGACTACTTTAAGTGCATTTATCGATGTTATTGAAACTGTTACGTATTTCCTTAACCGCTTATTCCTTTAACTTTCTGCAACGCAGTGGTAATCATGCATAATAAATATTTAAGGCATTTTAGTTTATCTTCATTTTATATTTTTGTCTAATAAATTTTCCATTAAATATATTAATACAAATTGCAAGAATAAAAATTCTCTGTTTCTTGTCAAATAAATAGATATTTTCTTAATACATGTAAAATTATTTTTCTTATGAACTACTCAACTGTAATTAAAGCAAATGTTCTATATACATTTTTCTTACATTTCTTTCCCCTGGATTGGAAAAATTTCGCGTTGTGCGAGTATCGCGGTGAGAAAGGAGAACGCAGAAAGGGAGAGAGAGGGATGCTTGAAAGTCTGGAAAATGTGACTATACGGAGAGATAAGTGTTGCAACAGGGAATACGAAGTTCCTCTCACGCCGGTCGCGTCCGCGTCGCCGGGTCACGGTTTCCGCGAGAAAGTTCGCCTCGTAGTAGAGCCATACGTGATCTATACGGGTTACCGCTACATTCGCCATCCGCTTCTCCGGCCCCCTCTCGAAGCCTGCGCGGGGGTGTCCCGTAACCCCCAGAGTTGGTACACGCTATAAATTTTACGGCTGAAAATCCCACGTGATATATATACACACGCGAGCGCGCGTACTGTATATGCCGCGATATATATCGCGTTCTGCGCCCGGCTCTCTATGTCGCCCCCACCTGCTTCTATGAGGGAGAACGAGATGGACCCAGGAGGCAAAGGGGTTGAAGGAGCGGCCGGCACGCGCGGAAGAGGTATCTTGACTGCGCGGTTAGGCTAACGTGGCCGGGGGAGGGTGTAGCCGGTTGAGTTACACCGGTTACACGTTGCAGTTCTTAGGTGTTCGGATGATTAATGAGGGCTGTTTCGCGTGTGCTCGTTGACTCGTACGCGAACGCGGGCTATTAGTATGTTATCCAATATTATCCGCGTTCTCGTGGCAAAGATAGTTGCGAGCCTCGTCAAGTTTGCTGCCATATCGATTTTCGAAATGGAATTTCGGAGTAGTTGGATTTGTTCTCCCTGATTGAATTTAACGAGTCTCTAATATTGATGAACTCCGCTTGATGTGTACGTTCGGAGTCTGTTAAAACCAACAGACGAGAAACAGACTACTTTATTATGTTAAGAACGTACTTTATTTAATTAACTTTGGAGAGAATAGAATTTTTCAACCTTTGAATTTGATTCTCATACAAAGATTCTTTTGAAATATGAATGTCACCAAAAAGATTAATCAAACAGAATTTTATAATTTCTTCTATAACTTTTTATTTATATTTTTTACCGAGAAAAAAATATAGTCAATTTTAATAAATATTTAGTTGAATACTGCCAACTAAATATTGATTGAATATATAAAGATATATTTAATTGGTACAAGAAACATTAATTTGATTTAACAATCATTCTTTTCACTGAACAAATATATATTTATTTACTGTAAGTAAAAATGTTTAGTTGGCATTGTTGAATTAAATAGATATTTATTAAAATTGATTATATTTTTTTTCAGTACAATCTTTTTATCTTTTTTTCTTGAACTTTGATCGTTAAAATTATTGCTGACAGCTTGTGTGAGAAAAACGCGAATAACTGTACGATGGAATATAATGGTGCGCGGAAAGAAAGCAGAACGGCTAAATAAACAAGTGAGCGAGAAGATAAGAGGATACGGAAAGAGTCGTGAGAAAGATGGAGAAGATTAACGAGAATGATACAGTACGAACATAGAGCCACACTTTGCTGTCGCCGGAAGTTGCGGACGCGACACGTTATATTATCCATGTGTCTCTGGCGGTAGAACTAGTCGCCAGTGCCGTTCTCCATCACGAGCAGACTAGATAAATTCTATACTCGGACAGGAGTCTACCAAGATATTTCGTTATTTGTTTGTATCATTATTCCTGTCTCGTTATTACATGAAAAAATTGAACTGCATTGCTCGCTAGAGAGGGATCGTATTTTTAATCAATTTTTAATAACTAAATATAAATAACTATATATTTCACAGATTTACTTTCGAGAGATTTAAATGGTATAACATAATAGAAGTGGCAGTACTATCGTCGTGATTAAAATTTTTTATTTCATTTTGTTTTTCATTTTGTTATCCTTCTCTCTCTCTCTCTCTCTCTCTCTCTCTCTCTCTCTCTCCCTCTCTCTTTCTCTCATCTCGATACCATCCTTCTTGATAAAAAGAGAAAAAGCAAAATTTAGTCATTTTTTTACAAAACAAACCCTTTAAATAATCTCGGTGCTCTCTGGTCACAAAGACAACGCTATTACTCGCTCGTTCACCGTCTGTCCTTCATCAGACAACGCCGCATGTATGCGAACACATGCACGCACGTACACGCGTGTGTACTCCGGGTACCCCCATGAATTTTCGATAATCCAAATTGGATTCCCCAACTGGGTGCGCGCCGGTGGTTCTCGACGATTCTCGCTCTCCATCGGCCGCGGCTTTCCTGCAAAATTGTTTCCCCTCACCCCCGCCCCCAAAAGTTGTGAATTCCCCATCCTCTCTGTCCTGAATTCGTGGGAAACTATTGGCGCCCCCCAAACCTCGCATGCCGCTCTTTTTCTCGTTCGTTTTTACGAAAATTCCCGATCTAGTATCGGCCTAGAACGCGGGAAAATGCGGATCGTGACTCCGCCTCTAAAGATCTCGAAACTGTGAGCTGAAAATAAAAGAAGAATGGTAGTGTGTTTCAATGGCTATTTCGACGCGGTAATTCCACCCGCATGGAAGTCAATCCAATGGAATAATGTTTAATAGCAAGAGAGAATGTTATTGTTGAACAGAAAACAGTGTAATTAAAAATATAAATTAGAGTCCTATTATTATGTTATAGATTTTATTTTATTTTGCGTCTGTTTATTTCGTTACGTACTATCGTAGCTATCTTGTCGACTATGTATTTATTTGCTAGAAAATAGCTTTTACACATGTAATTTAATTTAATTTATTTACAGTCAGCCGTCGCTGATTCATTTAATCATTCATTAATTGCTTTATATCGCATTCCGATATGATTACGTATAGAGCTCCATTTCATATTCTATTGATGTCCAGCGAGCAAATATACAGAGAGGTTCAAAATAAATAAATAGTTCTATTAAAATGTTATAATTGAATATGAGAAAAATGACAAGTGATAGTAACTAATTTTCGAGTTGATTTAAAGGTTAATTACTTGTTATTACGTATTTATAAAGTAAAAGAGCCTTAATAATTTTACTTGCAGTATCTTATATATAGACAATTTTTATATTATATTACTGTAATAATTTAGTTTAATGTCACTCATCCGAAACATTTTGTGATATTCTTCTTTGTCGCTATATTTACTATGATGGACGTTGAAAATTTATATACTGATATTTATAATAAACTTAACCGACGGTACGGCTAATGAACAACGAGAATAACGCTAGTGTGCTACACGTGTGTTTCACATATGTCATTTATCCCCATTTTGTTCTCCGAAGCATTCTCATTTACGTGCTATCGAAAATAATATTAACGACGATCATCTATTTTTTTTTAAGTAAGTTTTACATGAATCTTAAATTGATAAAACATTTTCCAAACATTAAGAAACTAAAAATAAAATTGATATTATGTTATATTATATGTACGCAACAATTAAATAAACCATGATCTTCTAAACATCCGATAAAAATAATCTTAATTTATTTATACAAATGAATCAATCATATTTTTATTAAATAATCCTAAATTTAAATTAAAAACTTTTCGATTGAAGTAAATTTCTTACAAACATTTCTTCCAAATAAAATTTGAAATTTTAGTTACTTTTTTATTGTTATTCGTTCCAAAAATTCTTTCAACGTTGAATGAAAAGTTCTTACCAAAGTAGTTTAAACCGTGGTGAACTACGTTCGAATGCACGCGCAAGTCTACGTCTATGCGAGATAGATAACTTGTCAAATTGACGGCGTACGTGTGCGCTTTGGTTCGCGTGATCACAAGTTTGCGATTCCCTCTCGCAAGCGCGCGACTCTCTAATTAGTTTGACAAATCGATTGGAGAGCGCGACTGGACGTGCAGGCGGCACGATACGGTGATCGGCTTTACCCGACTCGACGATCCCGCATTGATCCAGATCGTTAAAACATAATGTAATCGTTAATCTCACCGGGCGTCCACCTACGCGTAAAACTATTCGCGGGGATTATATCGATCGCACGTATTCCTCGTGTCGCAGGACAATGCGAAATGCGCGTTGAAACTCAACAGACTGAATCTACGACATTTATCTGCCAATTTCAACCCAAATGAGAGAGAAAGAGAGAGCATTGCATATGAAATATAAATTTGTTTATTTTTCCAAAAAGCTGAAAAAAAAGCTGATCAGATTACAATAATGAATTCGTCGCTGTGTATCATTTTCTTATCAAAATGCTACTCTAATCAAATGCTTATTTGACCTTTATTTGATATCTGAATGGACATAGGAAAATGAAGACTCTGATAATTTAATTTGTGTTTCACGTATTTATCTAATTTTAAAAAATCGTACTGCATGTACTGACATTATTACATACGCTCAGATACAGACATTGGTTTAATAAAACGTCATAGAATTCAGATATGACATGCAAAATCATGGTAAATGAGGTAAAACTGACATATAGTACGATAATTTTGTAAATGCAAATGTATGTACTTGGAAAATTCAATTATAAGATTTAAAGTACATTGCAATATTAATTTAAAATATTTATTAATTTATGTTAACTTAAAAAAATAATACAAAATGCACAGTTATCCAATTTGCAATCTATTTATTATTGCTACCTAGTCAACAATTTATTTTGGAGATTGATAGATAATGTTAGATTGCAAGATAATGATAGATTGCAAATTAGATAGCTGTGTATTTTGTTGCTTTCGTACTTATACTATGTTATTACTGTAAGTTGCGATTATCAGCTTGTTAATGGTAAAAAGCTTTACTTTAACAATATTTCGATCACAATTCGACCAAAATGTGGCTTTTATTTCTTGTAAATTAGTTAATACGTTTCTCATTATTAATCAAATCGATTAGTACTTTGATAAGCTTTATTGAATGGATAATGTATGAGATCGTGGAAATGTTTATTATCAGTTAGCTATAATTAGTACCAATAACATCATATATGGCTATCTATATCATTTACCTGTAAAAGGATCGAGCGTAATAATTTAATTTAGAGAGAAAATTTGATTTTTGATCTAATTATTTGCACGTTGCGTTATCCTTTTGCCTTATATATATATATATA
>NW_017305683.1:1729208-1735694 GCF_001594115.1 Trachymyrmex septentrionalis
GTACGAGGCATTATAAAGTGCGATTTTAGAATAGCAATCTCATTTTACGATATATAGTTATATCCATATTGAATTATACAGGCCACCGAGCCATCGCGATCCCAAAACAGTCGAAAGGTCGTTGCGCAGTAAACTCAATTAGCAACGATAACGCTTACGTGTTTCCACCCGCGAAAATGATTTTCCCAACGCAAGCCGACTACCACGAGATCGAAAATATTTGGAAGATTAAAATCATTTAGATTGGATTGTAATTTCGATTTTCTCTCGTGTTGGAAAAGAAACGGAGATGAAACTCAGTCACGAAATGAAAAGAGTAACAATGGAACGAAAACGCGATAAAAGTTTTAATTTGATATATATTTTGCTTTGACTTTGTATCATTATATATTGAAATTATATACATATATAACAGTTTTATATCTTACCTCTGAGAGAAGTAACAAAGAGTGATTGCGGTAGTTATTTTTATTTGTTTTGATAAAGTGATTGGAATATGAAATAAACGCTTCTGTCTTTGTATTATTCGCATACAGTTTAATATGGTTTAATAATTAATAAGTTTATAACTATTAGACACGTATAATTACACATGTAAGCTAATTAAAAACAACAAGTAGACATTTTTTTATAGATAGCATAGTAGAGAAAACAAGAGAGTTTTACACGCCAAGCTGGCATTTATACAAAATAGAAAAATTAATATGTGAATACATTAATTATAATTAATTAAAAATTAATATGAAAACACGATTGAATAGAAAAAAAATAGTATGCAATGGCAAAATGAAGAAGAGGAATTTTTTCACAGGTTTTTTTCACAGTAGTTGTATACGCTAGAGTACAATTTTTCATGAAGCAAACAAATAAAAGCAAATATAATAGCTTTTTAATTGTTTACGTAGCTTTGGAGAAAAAGAGATTTGGAATATAAGGTTAATGTTTGTTTGACACATCATACAGTTATATTGTAGTTATATTGTAATTCTACCTGTAATATATATCTCTGTATTTTACGACATGTCGATTGCAGTACAATTTGCCGGACATCCTGAGTATTATCCTTGCAGATTGTATGCGTGGTATCGTTGTAAACCGATCCGCTGCATAACACAACAAACGATAAATGTTCAGGGATTATTCACGTCTATTCCCGGTTAAGTTACTAATCGCGCGGTCAAGCGACTACATCTACGATATCGCGAGAAGCCGAGCGATGCTACGAGCGATGTTTCCCCGCGCCATAATGGTTCATTATCAAGGATTAGTTCAATTTGCGCGCATACGAGGTCACGTTGTATATCATATTCAATACATGCGCGACGTCCAATCATGGCGGCGTTGCGCATGTTTACCGCAAACAATGTAACGCGTTCAATATACAAGGTTCGGCGTAGAAAGAGAGAATAAAATAACATCTCTTCGCGACTAATTTAATCGAGAAAATCAATTATTATCGCTTTTAATAGCCTTGTGAAGTTTACACACAACTATATATGTTGCTATTGTTTGATACAATTTCTAAAAAATTATATAATGCTGAATTTTATATTGCTGAATAAAATGCTCCGTCGTTTTTGTTTGTAGGTTCCGCTGATGAATAACAAGTTTTTACAACGATTCGGGAGGGAAGTGTAAAAGGTACTCAAGAAGATTGATGTTTTTATTAGACAAATCCTACATCGCAAACAAATTGTGCGCTGGCGCAGTCTTGGTTCAACCAAAGGTAGGAACATATTTATATGAATACGTTTACTTTATTGTATGAAACAATTGAGACAGAAATGGGTTGCTAACAATATGTCCAATGTTCGTTTATTTCTACTCTTTTGCTCGAGATTCTCGAATTATAGGACCAATCTCATTTTCTCTCTTTTTTTCGGATTTTTTCATATTTTTATGATATACTGTGACGTGCTTAAATCAAGCATACTTGATCAATTGCTTTAAACGAATTTTGGTTTCTATTAACAGTAGGTAATCGGTTTTATGCAATTTCGTATGCGAGATAACAATGACATTTATTCGATAGAGATTCCAGTTAGTGATCATGTTACCGCATTGAAAGTTCATTAATTTGTTATAAGCCATCCCCATATCGTTAATGCATTTTATTATTCTTCTCGTGTCCCGGTCACTTGCGACAATTTGAAAGGCCATTGAAATCTTTATGACTCAATCGATTCGATAATGGAGATGACCGATTAATGCGACTATTATGATGGCACGCGTTCACTATTACGCAGCAATGTGTAAACTTTATTTCGAGCTATCGTTAAAGTGCTTTCAGACTTGTAACATTACAGTAACCTATACAAATATATAACGAAGTGTGTATATATATACATATATATATATATATATATATATATATATACAATTAAGGGTTAGCATTATGAATTCTTTGACATTTATTTTAATTTATAAACTACGTTTTATATAGATGCTAATGTATACATGACATTAGATTCCGCAAATAAAACAGCTAATAATAAATCAGTAATTGATGTGCGCGTTGCGCCGTAATGCGTATTATTTTATAAAGGTAAAATTTTCATCTGTTTCTTTGCTCTATTTTGTTTTCATTCTCTATTTTTGCAGCGAGCCAACATCCGCCTTCGCTTGGCGGACAGAATATGGTCTGCGTATATAGGATGATTCAAGTAAAGTATTATTAAGTTGTTCTCTCGGAAATTGTTAAGGATGGCGAGGAAACTTTCATTTTAAAGTTTGTCGCGAATCTTTATAGGACACCATTGTCTAACAAATTTCGAAATAACAAACATTTTTTTGTTACCCTCAACAAGATATCTCTTGAGAAAAAGGCTCGTGACATTTTGCCGCTTGTGGAATATCCTGTATATGTCGCTGTCGCAAATAGGGTCGTGACACTGTAGCATGTTACCATTTGTAACATTACGGCGATACGATACGTTACAAGTCTGGACGCACCTTTATATCGAGCATCAAGACTCGAAAGAGAAGAATCGGCAGCATTTGCGTTTTACATACGTATCGCGTGGCCGCCGGAAGTTACCGTAGGAGAAGAATCGAAGTCTCTCGTGTTTCGAATATGTAGGTCGTTCGCTTAACCGCAGTCCGGAGTTCTCGCCTGTATACCAATCGAGTTGTGATTCCATCTCTCGCACTACATTGCAGCACGATGGGTTTTCGAAACCTGGAGAAATATCTAGTTTAATCGCAGCCTTCATACAGTCAAAATGTATTGCAAAATCTTATCTCGTCGCAGTTTATATGCGCCAGCCTGTATGCTACAAATCTACGTTGAAATCTGGTAGCAGTAAAAGCTGGTGAACAAGAACCTAGTAAACAACCAACTAACAATAACGTAACATCAATGTTACAATTTCACATTTCAACAAGATAAATGTAACACATGTTGTACATGTAGCGATTCCATTGTCGAGAATGAAATTATAATATTAATGTTTTATTACTATTAGTGTTGGTGTTTATTGGGAAAATGAAACAAAGAATTAAACTAGTGTTAAATCGATAATCGTGAATATGATAATTGTGGATTATGATATTTTTTTTTCTTTTTTTAAATTCAAAATATAGTATCTGATTTAATATGTATGATTTGTTGCCTCCTAACGGCTGTAATATTTGTATGCGAATACTTCTCTTATATTTTCGCTTTTTGTTGTCTCTTCTTTCGTCCGTACATTTCTCACTGTACCCGCGTATATTCGCACAAATAAATCTATTTTTCACTTAATAAAGAGCCTCTAAAACTTTTATTTCAAATCTAACATTTTATAAACTGCATTTGCATCTAAATTTACATACTTATTCTTCTTTGGTTTATCTACATATTTAGAGAAACCTACTGATAAAAGAGAATAAGGAGATTAAGCGTGTATTGTAATGCACAAGCATTACGTACGCAATGAAAAACAAATCTAATTTCAGTGTTAATTCTAATCTGAAGTAGCATGCTCACCGCGCATGTCGTACTGCAGCATTTGCGTGCGTTCTTGATTGAATTTCTTACATGTTTGGAGCGCGTTTGACGCCAGTTAAGCGAATGTTAGATAATTTCGTTTGCCTCTCTCTTGTTCTCTCTCTCTCTCTCTCTCTCTCTTTCCCCCTGTGCCAAATGGAAAAAGCGTTTATCGATGTTTGCAGTTAGTTCCTTGTTACCGCCATGACGTTTTTGTTTCTGTTTCCCGTTTATTCTCGTACAAATACGATACCGACGTGTCTACATGGAAAGCACGAACGATATTTCTAACGGATTAGAAGGCAATATTGGTATAAGCGGTCGAGACTTTGTCGAGCTTTGCGTTTGCAGAATCGAGGATGCGATCGTCTTCCATGTACATATGCGCATTCACGTTCTCCAATAGCGGGCTTCTCGTGTGAAATTTCTCAAATTGGATCTAACTATTGAATAAGATTCCGCGACCCTCCGCGGGTCAGATATTTTATTACTGAACGTGGAAAGAACATACAACAGCACTTACGGAACACGCTCGGCAAAGACCAGTGGTCGTACGGTCGATTAAGCTGTGGAAAACCAGCTGTGGAAAACAGTAGATTCTATAACGACTTGCAAGAGAGCCGCTATGCGAAATTGAACCGCGTGCTCTCGTGCGAAATTATAGTTGCAAATTAGATGTGTGTACCCGAGGCAAACAGGCTCGCTCACGAAATTTCCGAAATTTAATGGAAATTAAACTGCGTTTCTACATTCAGTTAGCCTGTAAACCTTATACTTGGTCTACCGGTTAGTTATTATATCGCCCGCGGTTGTTTCTGCGGTTACCATTCGTGTTTATATCAGCTTTTTCTTTTTCACGAGGAGAGGAATTACCTTGCGGTATTGACAATAATGCTAAACGTGCTGCAAATAACCGGTGCATCACCACGAAGCGTTTCTAGAGACGCATTGGTCTTAAAACAAGATAAAAAGACGTTTATTAAGAGTTTCAAGAATTTTGCATGAGAATTTTTATGTTTCATCTGACTACTGATATCGATCTTCTTCTGGAAACTTGTTCAGATTTCCTTACTTAAAAATAATAAAAATATAAGTAGCGACAAAAACGAATTGTCAACTGAAGTTAAGCTTGATTCATTTCTTTGATTGATGCTCTTCTTATCTCTTTTATCTATTCGTGAAAGTGAATCGATGTCCACAAATTCCTCGGATGTTTAAATTATTCATATAATATAATGGATCATTAATAATAGTAGTGGATTAATTTAAACAAAGTAATTAATATAATTTAATAATTACGATTTTACTTGAAAGATGAAAGCGAAAAAAAAAATCAAAATCTAAAAATGAATAGGTACGTAATTTTTTTATCAAAAAATTAAAATAGAATGCTTTATGCGAAAATCTGTCAAGTATAAATGCTTTATACAAAAAAAATGTTATTAAAGCTTCCAAATGTTTAATTAATAGTTCAGTTGCTTATTAGCAAAAATAAAAAAGCTATTGATAAAAAATATATTTTCGCAATTGTATTGTAGAATTAATTTTCCATTATTCATTCTATTTTTAAAATACGTAAATACTTATTCAAGAATAATTAGCAAACAACTTGATCAATGTAATTATATTTCACGCACATCAGAATAACCTCGAGAGATCTCAACTATCAGACGACTTCCTTCAACGATCGAACAATCGATCTGCGGCAATATTGCAACACCTCGTATAAATTGTATTGTACAACGTCTCGTCGATTTTGTGCCAATCCATTTTGCCTACCGGGAGACTCTACAAACAACGTGAATGAAGCTTTAGGGACGACTGAATCGCGGCTCGCGTTCGTCAGTCGTGACCTACGACCCTTCTGAACTCGAACGGGTTCGAAGGGAGGAAAGACAAGAGGGTGAAATGGCGTGCAAACATCAGAATCATGGTTCCTATATGTCTGCATGCGTGAAACGGCCGGTGTGCATATATATATATATACGCTACATTGCGGAGGGTTCGGGACGTTGCGTAAGTGTGCGCACCCTCACACGCACATCGGGGGTGTTCATGGCTCGGAACTCCGCCGCGCTGTCCCACCCACCCTGTTATACCTATGGTCAGGTCGAGCCGTTGGTCTTGCTTAATCAGATTACAAGCGAGGTGGTCGAGGATCGATATTTTCGCGTGAGTTTTCCAGGCAATCGGCCGCGAGATAGCGCGGCCTCGGCATATTTTATATGCGTACGCGAACCGACCCCGTTTATCACCCTCTCTGTCCGTTCGTCTGCCCCGTGTCCAGCCGGTTCTCCCTTGCCTTGTGTTTCTTCCGTGTGTCCGTTGTAATACCACGTGCACAAACAAGACCACCCTGTTTGACTCTATCCCTCTCTTGCTGTCGCCTTTTCGACTTATACGATCCCTATCAGTACTTGACGCAATGAAAACCGAGATGTTTCTTGTGATTGCGTGTTGTAACGATATTTGGAGGATTTCTAAAAAGATTGCATTAAATTCATTAAATATATATATAT
>NW_017305683.1:1735794-1742490 GCF_001594115.1 Trachymyrmex septentrionalis
AGATGATCTTTTACACTTAAACTTTTTGATTGAGAAATAATTTTTATATAAAATAATACACGAAAATATATTATATATATTTTTTGATAGCATTTTTCGTCAAAGGATACTTTACGATTTACGACTCAAATAAGGCTGGTTGAATCATTGCGCAAAATATATATAGAGTTATATAAATATCTCAGTCAATAATTTACTTTTTGCTGAAAATGCATTGTTTCCGGAATCTTGTCGCCTTGAGCTGTGATCCATTTGATCTCTATGTAAATACGTTATAAGAATAAAAGAAACTACGAGAGGCTATTTCATCGGTTTTGCGAGCTTTACCGCGGTACTTTGACTTTTTCATTGCTTAAGAATTGTTTAACAAATATTAGAGCATTGGTACGAGCTGGCATGAAAACTGAATAAACAGCCTGTAACCTTTGAAAGCATGAAATAGGAAACAGCTTGGATGAGCAATTTGTGTCAATCAAACGGAAAGCAGCCAAACGGCCAACTCAGAGAAATGTGCTGTTCACTGTAATATTTATTTTGTTCGTGGCTTTGTCTCGTACTTTTTACCAAGACTATCACGAACTTTAAATTCTGATCAGACTTATGACATGCGCACGAGATATCTATTAATGGCAAATAATCATCCGATACGATTTGCTCGCGAAAATCCGAATTCAACAACCATGGCGAGCGATACGTTGCCGTGATACGCGTCGTAATTGATAATCGATATTATCTAATGTGCCGACACAGCCGCTCGTGGGCAAACGTCGCATTCATTGGCATCTGTTATTTTCTCCATTTATTCCATTTGTATCTTCGCAATTACGTGACTTATTTTACGATGTAATCGAAAGTATAATAGAAAATGGGTAGCGAGCAATTGCGTAACGTCGTTCGTGCGCGGTTTGCGCTTTGTATTGAGAATAACGACCTTCTGATCTAAGGCTTAATCTCGTTGTATATTTAATATTAAATATTAGAGATTGCGAATACAATTTTCATTAAGAAAAACATATAAATTAAAATATAAGGATTCTAAAATATAAAACGACAAAAACTAAAAAGATATACATATGTGAAACTGTAAAATTATTACAATTTTGTAGTAGATAATTTTGAGACTTATTATTAAAAATTTTCACACAACTCACAAATAAAATTATTCTTCCTTATAGTAATTAATGGATTTACAAAAGTAAATTTATAATTCAAATTAGGTTCATAGAAATAGTTATATATTAATTAATTCAACAAATTACGTACAATTTTTTTAGAACTATATTATTCATATGCATATATGACCATAAAAATGCAAGTATATCTATTATATATGTGTGATATATTGCTATTATATAATATTACAAAAATTTATTACATTTACATAGAAAATATATTATAAATATACTATTGCTATTGCAATTTTCTGTCCAATATAAGATATATTTACATTTATACAATTAAAGATAAAGTTCTAATTTTTGTAAAAACACACAGTTTTATATATTTCCATTATAAATTATATAATTTTTATACGTATCATTTATTTACATACCTTTTTTACAGTATAGAGTTGTAAGAACATCAACAAGATCAAAACATAGTTTGTGGTGCGCACCCAAATAATTTAAAACGGAGTATCTATAATAAAACCTTATAAATACAGTTAATGTGTGATATCGTAATCACGAATTTCGGTTCCGCTTTGAGCCATCATTAGCATAGAAATACAATATGTAACACAATATGTAATTGGTTATTTCCCACTCTCAGGCAAATCATGATGAGTCTTCCTTCAAATGAAACATTACCAGAGGGAACATTATCATGTATATTCATGAAGGGTAGCAGACTAATAATTCAAATTAAAACAGTAATTAAGTATATCATGTTTAGCGTTGACTAAGAAGTCAAGTAAATTAAGAAAGGAAAAGATTGACTTACCAAAAGTTTAAGAGTGAATTAAGAAAAAATTCATATTATTTATGACAAAGAACCACTCATAGATGAAAGAACAAAATAGAACACCCCGTATATAGCTCTGCATTCAATACCGTCGCTTTCATCCGCGTGAGGAAATTTTTCTCGCTGCTGCATGACGCGCGTCGCTGATTTCCACCATTGCATCGTCGGTACCACGTACGAAGATGAAAACGGCGCTATCCTTCATCCGGCCGCAATTTTAGACGCGTATTTGAACGATGTTTCCCATATAGTGACACGTGATAGTTTTGTACAATGCGCTGTATAAATAAAAGCGACTTCCACTATTGATAATACAATAATATAGATATTTTTCTAAAACAATTCGATAGTATACACACATAATTGTACGCGAGCTCGTAAAGTTAGTTGAAAGAATTAGATTTAATGTATTTTTTAGTGTTAGATGGTCACAGCATGATTTCAGTATTGTCTAAAAATCTTTACAAAAACTAAACATACTCAAAAATATCCATATTTCGAAATAGAAGATAATTAAGGCTCCTGTTTATTCATTACTTTTATCTCAAATTATGATATCAGAAGCGAAAAAATATCAATAAAAATCTTTGCAAAATGTATGAAAATATGTTCCAATAGAAGAACATTTACATTCGACTTGTAAAATATACCAAAAACTCTCCTTTTGTTTCGTTAATGAATAAATAACCATGTATCTGAAAATGAATTATGCATAACCAAAAACAAAATAAGCTATGTTCACAACTGTCAAATTAATAATTTATAGAAATAAATATGATTTAATTTTTCCCTGAAATAGTTTTCAACAAGAATATAGTTTTTGGTATATTATAAATTATTTTTATTGATTGTAAATATTATTTTATTGAAAAATATTTCTTTTTAAATATAATTTGCAAGAATTTTGATTGTATGTTTTTTCTCGCTTCTGACGTCACAATCTGAGATAGTAGTGGTGAGTGAACAAGAGCCTTAAATGTTAACAAAAAATTATGTTACGAAAAATTATGCGTTTTGACATATATTATGATAATTTTAATAAAATTCTAGAAAATGTGACTGCTGATTCCTAAAAAATTGTATTGGGATTAGATACATCGATAATATTACGATAGATAGAGAAAAATTATTTTGCGAATGTATAAATGTATAGCGACATTGCCATTCATCCCCGAGTTATCGCTCACGTTTCGTTCTGTTCGCGAACGTTTCATCATACTATTTTTCGATTCGTACGCGCTTCGGCTTCAGTTTTGAAACTTATTTCGCGAACGATTTTTCGATGAATACCGAATACACGTGCCGTATGAACAATAAATGGGATCGTTTCGCGGGTTTTCACGCCCGTACGACTGCGAATGGATTTTCTCGATTCAATGCGGCGGTGGGAAACGATCTGGAACACGCTGTTGCAGAAAATAATCATTTAATAGTCGCGACCACACAATGATATCCTCTCGTTGAGCCTGATGATGGTAAAAGCAGCATCTATAATATTGTATATCACTAACAGTTCGTCTAGCAGTTTGTCGTATTACGGGATTATCGTTTCAAGTTTCGCACTTCTCACGCGAAAGGAAACTTTTCTCGTCGCGAGTAACGCGCATCGCTGGCTTGAGGTTCCTTTCTGCTCGAATCACAGACTGCCTCCATATAACCGAAGAGTCTTTACGATATCATTCAAGCAAATAGCTGTTACAAATCTAGATAGAGTGGGGGGGGGGGGGGAGAAAATGAGAGAGCTTTCTGGTTTAGTTGAAAGAAATTTAGATTTGGAAAAGAAATTATATAAAGTAATTAAATTCAAAAATTATAAAGAAAACATGAAAATGATAAATTAGCTGCAGAAACATTATGAGAGAGAAAGAGAGAGAGAGAGAGAGAGAGAGAGAGAGAGAAGTGCAAATTATGCGTTACGTTAATACGACTGCATTTAAGTACGTTCTATCTCTTCATTCAATTACGTCAGAACAGTATCGCGACTTTCCAAATTTGCGTCGTCGTTTAAGCTTCAGTGCACACGTATAAGAAACTCGAGCTTCGCATTTCTGCTAGAAGTGCACTTTACGACACTTCAAATTAGTTCACTCGACTTTCCTTGGCTCAGTAACCGCCTGTTTAGGACAAAAGCCCCTGAAAGTCAAATTTCTAGAAATTTCTAGGGATTTATGCTGCAGATAATTAACAGCGTATAGATTTTTTTCAATAGTATCAGATAATTATACATGAAGAGTTTAAAAAAACGCATAGAAGATTTAGGAAAAAATTTTACAAATCACGCCGTATACATGATTAATTACTATTACTTTTACTAATATACTCTCCCAAACGTATATTTGTTTCCCTTTGTACGGCTTAATAAAAATACAAGAGATCTAGACCATTTTTCATAACTGACTCTCCACGCTTTTTCATTGTACCGTGGTTTTATTGTCGAACATTTGTCCGCACGGATTAATATGGTTTTGCTCGTAATATTCCGGCAGATCCGAACGCGCGTAAGGCTCATGTTGCGCGTCAGAAGATTTAAATGCCCAATAAACGGAATACAGAAATACAGGACCGGGACACAGAATTTGTCGTAACAAAATTCGTCATCTATGTTACTAACAATTTAGTTCCCCTTTCGGACGAAAAGTTCCCCTTTGCGTTACTTGTCTCGATACGCGTTCATGCGGGCGATTCTATTTAACGCGGCGGCTGCGAATTTGACTTTATTTATGACAGGGTGCGGCCCGTTGGAGTGTACGGAAGGCCCCGATGTTTTACTCCCTAACGTGCAGATGTATACACGTACATTTGCATGTACGTATGTAGAATATATACGTGAGTGCACGAGTCACTGTCCAATGGCGACCGGAGTCTTAATCAGATTAGGCCGATCGATTCGTTTCCCCTCTTTCGCGGTAGGGTCGCTTTACGATCCTCCGTCGCGCGAATAATTTCTTTTTTTTTTTCACCGCTTTCGTGAGCCTCCTCTCCCGATTATGTTCGTCGAGATAAAGTGAGAGCAAGAGAGAAAATAAAAGGAAAAAGAGGGAGAAAGGAAAGGGAGAACGAGGCAGGAAATGTGCGTGTAGAGACAGGGAGAACAAGAGAAAAATAAAAAAAGAAGCAAAGGCACAACGAATAGTTTCTATACATCACTTTTGACTAGATTTAAAAGAAAGCAAATAGACAAAAAGAATTTTTATTTGTAACATCGTAACTCTTTCTATACAATCGATAACTCAATAAAAGTCAAATTCATATCTAAATATTAAAATATTTATTTTCTTATACAAAAATCATAAAAGACAACAAAAAGCCATACCAAAAGACATGTATAAGTGATCGAATGTGAAATAATATAAAAAATAATATAAATTCAATGCAAAAAATATACATTGATCCTTGATAGTCATAGCAATAAGATTTAAAAATAGAGTGTAATCCAGTTTTTAATAAAATGTTTCATAACTAATTTATCGTTTTCTGAGCAAGAATATGTTAAGGTCATTGTTAAAAAATAGTCATATGATAAAATATCAATATAAGATAAAATATCAATATGAAAGGTCCAGTTTAGATTTTGATAGTCCAAAGATAAAATTACTTTAATTAAAGAAAAAAGAAATGAGGGCAGTTATAAAATAATTTCAAATATTATTATATATGCGTAGATCGTTTCTGAGAGATATTCTCTTCTTATATCAAGTTGTGGAAAAGATTTCATCATTAGAAATTTATACTCTTATTAAAAATTAAATGTTTTATATATATATATTATATATAAAATCCTTTGTAATTTAGTTATTTCGTAGAAAATCGGGAAAAAAGAAAACAAAAGAAACGAAATCTCAGGTAAGATAAAGGAGAAAGTTGATGTTACAAAGAAAAAGAAGATGGGAAAGTCTTCCTTAATTAAAGCCTTGTATTAGTCGCTTGTGACAATTTACTCAAAGTTCAAAGACGATTACTGGATCGATAGAACTACCTTTGGATTCCGTTAATTTGAGCACTGGTTCTAAGAGCGATTACTAAGAGCGACTTACTGACCTCGTTGATTCCCACTTCGAATGAGCAACGACCGAAGTAATTTGTGCATCTCGCGTTACTTTAATCATTACTTCGGGGAAGTTGCCGAGTGACGCGAATTTGTCGTTTGAGTTGCCGTTCGATCCTCCAGTGGTGTTTGCGAGCTTGAGAGAAAATCGTCACCCCGGGCTCGTTCGATTCGCGGCCGTTGGACGCGCTCCAGAATTCGTTTTATCGGTTTTAGCGCCGCACATTCTGCCGTTTCCGCTATCGCGCCCTATCTCACGCCAATGCCGAATCAGGAAGATCGACGGAAAACGTGTTTCGTGTAGAATATAGTATAGATATATGAAACATGAAAAACTTTATTTCGTTTTTCGAAACTATTTTTTTAAGAACAAATATTTTAGTTGGCGAAATGGAAAGAGAAATGAGACGAGCTACAATAAATATTAAATGTTGTACATATATTATACCTTTTTCTAGTTAAGGATTTTTTTAACTACCTTTTTCTACTAATATATATAATATAATATAATTTTTAAATAATATATAAAAAAAAGTCAAAATTCTTTTATAAAATAATTTGTAGAATTGATGATATAGTGAATGAAACTTTTTAATTAAGTATACATTTAAAGATTTGAAGTAGCGAGTTTTGATTAAGAAAGATTTTCCGTTCGACGCAGAGAAATTTTAGCTTCTTACTTAGTACTT
>NW_017305683.1:1744211-1746614 GCF_001594115.1 Trachymyrmex septentrionalis
ATAGTATAGATATATGAAACATGAAAAACTTTATTTCGTTTTTCGAAACTATTTTTTTAAGAACAAATATTTTAGTTGGCGAAATGGAAAGAGAAATGAGACGAGCTACAATAAATATTAAATGTTGTACATATATTATACCTTTTTCTAGTTAAGGATTTTTTTAACTACCTTTTTCTACTAATATATATAATATAATATAATTTTTAAATAATATATAAAAAAAAGTCAAAATTCTTTTATAAAATAATTTGTAGAATTGATGATATAGTGAATGAAACTTTTTAATTAAGTATACATTTAAAGATTTGAAGTAGCGAGTTTTGATTAAGAAAGATTTTCCGTTCGACGCAGAGAAATTTTAGCTTCTTACTTAGTACTTCTACGATGTAAGAAAGTTTCGATATATTAATCATAAATTAACTATACATAAGACAAAGCACATAATTGAGCCAATATCATTTTGAGAGGAAGTCAATCGTGATTCAAATAAAGTGTCACATTTGACTAGAACTCAAATTAAAATTTTAAATGTCTCTTTATCCAAACTTTCGTTTAAAACATGTTCTTTTAATTCTCCACTCTTATAAGTAATGAGTGTAATGGTAAGCGATCCGAAACTAAATTTAACATTTTTCAATATCGCCGCAGTGAAACTTAAACACTCTTTGTACGTTGAGGGCAACGTCACGCTCTTATAAGAATTAACGCAGCATGAATCTTGTAAGTAGAACTTCCGAAGTTGAAAGTTTTCCGTTTACTGCTGTAAGGTGAGCACGCGCAGAGCAGAGGTAAATCCACTTTTCCCATAGTAAGAGAAAAGAAAAGAGAAAAAACAGAGTGAGAGAGATAAAGAATATTACAGTAATATAAATTGTACATAAAATTTGTTTTAGATATCTGCTGTATCAATCGACAATTTTGAAGAATAAAGATAAGACATTGTTGTCGGCAATTATCGTTACTCGCTCTCCGGTTTTTTTTTAAAAGAATCAACTATTTTTTTAAGTATTATAACGATTGGACAACAATTGATAATATGAGATTTATATCTCACTATGCATAATTGTAAATTACATACTCGATTACGACACGTTAATAGTTTCATAACCACCGTCGCTTTAGCATGCGAATTCGATTATCACGCTTTATCGATGAAATCCGAAATGAATATTTCGTTGACCACCATGCTTCCGGAATCAGTATATTCAATTTTCTAATTTCACCACACAAATAGATTCGTAGATTCGTAAATCTATAAATCATAGTTTATTAGTATTGATCTATACTAAGTATAACACTAGTCGATGTGTCAATGTTCATGTAAATAATTTTTTTTCAAATGATGCCGCATTAGATATTTATTTAAATAAAAAAAAGACCTCTATTAAATATATTTTTGTATTATTTGCTTATTTAAAAAAAAAAAAAAATAAATTTTTTCAAAAATCTAGATGTTGACCTTACAAAAAACAATCATGCGATTAATAATATAAAATCAAATATTACACAGCAATAATATAAATATTATTATTATAAATTTATACGTAAAGATTGAGTATCTCTATTTTTCTGTATAGATGAGACACGTTTTATATTGCGGGTCGATATCACTGGGAATTTCGGAACGAACAAATCGATCATCGGGGACAACGATTTTTCATCTTGTCCAGTGTATATTCACGAATGATACGAGGCGATATCGACTTTAAGTCGTGTGGAAAATAGAGTGGCTGGCCCGCACCTCGCGGCCGATTTTATGAATGGCGCGCCGTGGAACACGAGAGATAGAAAAAACAATCCCGTTCCATTCTCTCCCGCTTTGGGGAAAGGGAGAGCACTCGCTTGCACCGCAACACCGAATTTTCCGTCCACCCAGTCTTCCAGTTCGTATAAACCGTACGTCACGACTCGATGCGCGCGTTATCGAATAAACGAACGAAACGTCATTGCTTACGGCATTATCGGCGGCCTTCGCGATTTTTTCCGAACATTTCTTTCGCGCGATCGAGCTCGATTATCCGAATGTCAAGCTCCTTCAGTTACGTTTTAATCTCTTGTGATTATTGGACAGTTCCTGATAATGCAGTAAGAACCTTTTCTATGATTCTTATTGATCGATTTATCATAACACGATAAATAAGCTGACGATATAACAACGCGATGAGAATTACAGATCTGTTTTCTATAGCTGGACTAATATATACACTTTGGGAACTTGAAATAAAATAGATATATATTTGATATTTGCAGTTAAAGCGAGAAAACAAGTCTAGTGCAGTTTAGTGCATGAATAAAAAACAGGGCATATATTTAACTTCCGATTGCGCGGCAACAGAATATATCAGTTCTATTGAAATCCGACAGCTTTCAAATATAACCTGTTACGATATAGGTGTCGTA
>NW_017305683.1:1746714-1751322 GCF_001594115.1 Trachymyrmex septentrionalis
AATTACATACTCGATTACGACACGTTAATAGTTTCATAACCACCGTCGCTTTAGCATGCGAATTCGATTATCACGCTTTATCGATGAAATCCGAAATGAATATTTCGTTGACCACCATGCTTCCGGAATCAGTATATTCAATTTTCTAATTTCACCACACAAATAGATTCGTAGATTCGTAAATCTATAAATCATAGTTTATTAGTATTGATCTATACTAAGTATAACACTAGTCGATGTGTCAATGTTCATGTAAATAATTTTTTTTCAAATGATGCCGCATTAGATATTTATTTAAATAAAAAAAAGACCTCTATTAAATATATTTTTGTATTATTTGCTTATTTAAAAAAAAAAAAAAATAAATTTTTTCAAAAATCTAGATGTTGACCTTACAAAAAACAATTATGCGATTAATAATATAAAATCAAATATTACACAGCAATAATATAAATATTATTATTATAAATTTATACGTAAAGATTGAGTATCTCTATTTTTCTGTATAGATGAGACACGTTTTATATTGCGGGTCGATATCACTGGGAATTTCGGAACGAACAAATCGATCATCGGGGACAACGATTTTTCATCTTGTCCAGTGTATATTCACGAATGATACGAGGCGATATCGACTTTAAGTCGTGTGGAAAATAGAGTGGCTGGCCCGCACCTCGCGGCCGATTTTATGAATGGCGCGCCGTGGAACACGAGAGATAGAAAAAACAATCCCGTTCCATTCTCTCCCGCTTTGGGGAAAGGGAGAGCACTCGCTTGCACCGCAACACCGAATTTTCCGTCCACCCAGTCTTCCAGTTCGTATAAACCGTACGTCACGACTCGATGCGCGCGTTATCGAATAAACGAACGAAACGTCATTGCTTACGGCATTATCGGCGGCCTTCGCGATTTTTTCCGAACATTTCTTTCGCGCGATCGCGCTCGATTATCCGAATGTCAAGCTCCTTCAGTTACGTTTTAATCTCTTGTGATTATTGGACAGTTCCTGATAATGCAGTAAGAACCTTTTCTATGATTCTTATTGATCGATTTATCATAACACGATAAATAAGCTGACGATATAACAACGCGATGAGAATTACAGATCTGTTTTCTATAGCTGGACTAATATATACACTTTGGGAACTTGAAATAAAATAGATATATATTTGATATTTGCAGTTAAAGCGAGAAAACAAGTCTAGTGCAGTTTAGTGCATGAATAAAAAACAGGGCATATATTTAACTTCCGATTGCGCGGCAACAGAATATATCAGTTCTATTGAAATCCGACAGCTTTCAAATATAACCTGTTACGATATAGGTGTCGTAAATATGTTGGGTAAATTTTTGACTCAGTTCTCAATTTTCAACATAGCATGTTTTACGTGTTGTCGGTCAGTTACTAACCTATTTAATCGTTATATTTCTATTCCATATTTGCATATATTTTTTTAACTATAGCTTCTCAATGTTTTCCTTTAAATTTGAATAAAATTTAAAGGAAAAAAATTCAAGGAACTTAAACTTTATACATATATATAATCTTAAAGTACATACTTATGTACAACAAGATACGTTATTTCCGTCTTTCTTTAGGACGGAATTTTACGAAAATGGAGAAACCAACATAAGTTCTTCTACATAAATGAATAAATAACAGCCGTTTGCATGTATATCGTCGAAAATAATCCAATTTCTCGCTCTTCATTTAGTCCACGTGCATACGCGGGAGTGTGTACATTGAGCGTCTTTTCTTCCCTGTTCTTTTCTGCTGTCATCGCGGAATTTTTGTCCCCGCATGCTCGCCATGCTTTTTCGAGTATTCCCGAGACACGGCCGCTAATAAAGCGCTTCACGTCTCGACTTTATACTTTCTTCTTTACCTCGCCCTGACGCTTCATTCGCGCTTTCTTGCCGCCTTCGGACAGACGCGGCTGTCTCGACGAGATATGTGACTCTTTAGCCACCGACTCTCTTCAGCTCATCTTGTTGCTCGGCTTGTTTCGCCGGAAATTGCCCATCAGACATGTTAATAGCGATGTCTGCGGGTATTCCGACCCAATATTTAGCAGTTCTAGCCAATGGTCGAGAAACGCAGATTGTCGCTATCGCACCGCGATGGACTTTCCCGGCGAGACCGTTATACACGCTTCAACCCTTTCGCGCTTTCTCTCTTTCCCTTTGACCGTTCCCATCCCCCATTTTATCCCCGATATCTCTGTTGCTCTAGTTGCCTCCCCCTCTCGCTCTTCCAAAATTGATTCGCCCCGGGGAGTCGCGCGGCAGGCGTAAATCATCGAGAAAATTTGATTGCACTCGTTTTTCGCGACACGCGCTCTTTTTTTTTATGCTCAGTGTTACGTGTCAATTGGAAAATCAAGAGAAACTGAAACGGTAGTAACAAATAACGCAAAGATTGCATTTGATGCACCTTTCTATGATGTTGTTAATTGGTTTACTCTCGATAGGGCAATCTGACCATTGTCAGCAAATTATATTCACTTTATGTTATCCGTTATTAATAATTTTTGAAATCTATAGAAAGGTGCTTTTGTAAATCGTAGAGTACCAATATTGTTTTCGGTTGTTATTATACCTATTCAGAGAAAAATTTGCAAAAATCACTGGCACGCACACATCGCGAATTTGTGTACAAAAATCTCGTACAACAATCCTGAAATTAATATCACACGATATAATATCGTGCGTTAGTTTCAAAAAAGAAGTAGCTTTTATTTAGTATATTCATTCAAGAATGATTTGGAAAGAACAATTTTGCTGAAGTATTTGAAAGTTTAGCTAAAAAAAAGATCTGAGGATAATTTTGTTGATTAATAAAATATTTATGTAGGATTCTGAAACATGATGAGCAATGCTATAAAAGATTTTGACATTTTTATAACCAGCTTGAGTGTCTCCTATATAATTATTTTAACGATCCAATAACATTTATTTCTAGATTGGTATCTAGCTAAATTTTTAGCTAGATATTTCAGCTTCAAAATCGTTCTTTTTATGTATTTGTCAAATTAATATATTCTAATGTATAAAATCTGCACTACCGGCCGTTTAATTTAAATATTCTAAAATTTTGTTTGAAAAGTATACATAACGTAACTCTAATATTTTCGTCGTACGAGGATTTACGCTGCAAAAATCAGAAAAAATAGAAGGATAGGGATAATTTGCATGACTACTCTGTCATATGTTTTTGTGTTATATTAGTATTATGTTATAGTTTTATATTTTTTACTATTAATATTAATAAAACTATTGTCAGTTGAATCGATTTCTCAATTTAGTAAATAGCACAATCACATTATAACCTACATAAAATAATTACTGTAGTGCTGTAGGGAGTGCAAAAGGCTTAATGGCTATGTGATATAAGTGTAGAGGGATAGTAAAGAATGGAGTAAAAAAATACAAGTGCTTAGCTCTCGTATTCTTTGTTCTTGATGTCTGGTATATCCCACTAGTTTAGGATATACGGCATTTTTAACGGACAAAATTTATGTTTAAAGCACACAAAGTACGCAGATTACATTCAGTCGTTAAATGCAATAAATACATTTTATGAAACATGTGTCTCATAACACTTGTAATATATGCAAAGGATAAGAATTATAATCTATTATTTCGTACATATATTTATCATTCTTATTCCTTAATAAAACTTTATAAACACATTTTATATGTTATTGTGTCATTTTATATTTTACTTCTAACAATAAGCATTATTTGTAAATTTTTCATGAGCTCTACATTCTATCTTTGGGTAACTCCCTCTGTATATCTCCCTCTGTAGGAGAATATATAGCAAAAATGCAAAAGTTTTGAATAGATTTTTACTAAATATAAAAAAGAAATATTTTGAATTCCTAATATTTTTTTTATAGTAGTAGAGACAGTATATAAAGTTTTTATTGGTACAGTTTACCTTCAACATAATAAAAAATACTTGATAAATTATATAATATATTTGATAGTGTGGCATATATATTGGAATTATTCTGTTTGTGTTAGTATTTTATATTCGTTGAAAAAATATCAATATATTATACTTAATTTTTTCTGTAACTTTTTTTCTCAATTAATTTCTTCTCAGTAGCTATGCAATGCCTAACTACGACTCGAGCACTCAGCAAAGGAATTTGCGCATCCACCGAAAGTCTTGCATACCGCGGAATAATTAAGCGAGCACAAAGTGTCGGGAGTGTCGTCCTGCTCGACTCGTTTATAATTTCAGGACGGCGCTGAACGTGCAACTTCGCAAACGCTGGAACTACCAGTGGACCGTCCGACAGAGAGAGAGAGAAAGAGAGAGAGAGAGAGAGAGAGAGAGAGAGAGAGAGAGAGAGAGAGAGCCGACAGGGAGAAATCCAACAAGTAAAGAGACAGACGCGACACCGGAGATGCACGTTGGAATACCGCGCGTCAAGTGAAATTATGCGAATCACGACGAACGATTGTCACCTTTGTTTAAGCGACCGCGTCGCGTCACCCCGCGTCCATTCCTCTTCGGATCGCCGGCCACAGGACTACAGAGTGTCCCCTCTGTATTCCACCGCTGTATAGTCCGCATGCTCTAATTGAATGAATCTC
>NW_017305683.1:1751422-1771679 GCF_001594115.1 Trachymyrmex septentrionalis
ATCCACCGCTGTATTCCACCGCTGTATAGTCCGCATGCTCTAATTGAATGAATCTCATATCTTTGTTACGTAGCGGCAGCGCTACTGTTGTATCTCAATGCCCGGCACCGCATAATTCGGTCTGCAGGCAGCGTGGACTTCGGCGAAGGCAGCTGCGGCTGCAGCGACACGAACGGCCCACGTGAACGTAGTTTTGCCGTATATCAACCGCTGCGAATGCAAATTTCTCTCGGAACCTTGTTAATGACGCGGCAGTATCGATTATATTCGATGGTATTTTGCGAAACGGATATCTATTCATACTATTAGTCTATCGCATTGTGCATTAATTCGTATCTACTGATAAGCAATCCTATAATTTTGCCCAAAATATGAATGTGAATGGGCAGAAAGACTTCAATCGATTCTATCATAAGAAATCATATTTTCATCGATACGATCCGCAAAGTCCGCATTGAAGCTGCTGATAAAAGCTTTCGGAAAATAGAAATGAGATGCAAGATAAGCGACGATGACGTATCACTCTCTCTAGCTTACATAACTTGCTACGTTAAAAGCGTATGGTAGATATACATACATCGAGGTTCTACAATGTAATTTAACAATAAGTGCAGTAATTACTGTTATTTCTTTAATCAGTTTTATCCAATTTTATCAATTTTTAAATAAAGCTTAGTTAAGCTTTATTAATTCTCCATCTGCAATCATTACTACTCTTTCCGTCTGCAATCTGAGCCTTTTTTGTTCAGTTCAAGTCTTTTCATTGTTCTAGGCTTTAAAAAAAAATATGGAAAACCTCAGAATTTTCAACATCTCTATTACATTACTAAATAGTTTTTTAAATGTTAAAACCTTTATTTAATCCTCTCTAATTTTTATTCCGGAGAAATTTCAGAATAATATTTTATTCTTGTTCCAAAAAAAGACTTATAATTAGATTACAGACGGAGAGTTAAACAATAATAATAATCACAACATTGTGACTCTTAATTATTCTAATTATTTTACGACTTAACAGCATATAAGTATAATACATTATTAATTTAATTATGTGTAATGCTCTTGTATGTATACACGGAGTCTAATATACGAATTAGAAAGAAAAGTAGATTACAAGGCAGAATGGCGGAGAATAAATGAGAAAAGTACTAAAGGGCAAAAAGGGTTACTACTCCGCCACGAATCTGCTCCACGTATCTGCGTTGCCGCAACCTCGACTAATGGCTGGCTAATTGGCGGAACGCAAATAAATACCCTCCGGCACTGCCGTGAGAGCCAGCTACCTCCTGGGACTAGGTCTATGAGAATATACTGCCTTTGGACATGCATTGCCACTTCGACGGCTCCACGGTTTCACACTGCTGTATAGATTCCATCTCGTGCTGAATGATGTCACGAATAACATCGAATATGGTAACCCAATTTTGCGTAAAGAAAGGCATCACTTGTATGTCCTAGGAAGAGCAGATATGTTATTCCTTGAACTTTTAAGGAATAATAGATAATGTTTCTTTAGAAAAAATATATACAGGATGTAAATCAATAAGTGTCAAATATTCTAGAGATGTATATTCTCATTAATCAAAAAACACGCATTAAAAAAGTTTATATGAACATGAGTCTAGACAGTTTTTGAGAGAGGAGGAATTTAATTATTGCTTAACGATATCAAATAATTATCGAAATAATGAACATTTAAATAATGAATATTTTATTGAATATTTGCATATTTGAGCATTTTTTTCAATAAACATTTAAACATGTACAACTTCAAAATGGTCTTCTCTTAATAATCTAACATTATAGCTTTCTCGTGACATGCATATATCATTGCTAACTATAAAAAAAAAAGATTGAAAAATCTTTAAGACTGATTTTCTAAAACTGATCATTTTTACTATTTAATGTTAAAAATCGTTTAAATATTCATTACTTGTTTTATTAATTGTTTGATACCGTTAAATAATAAAATCCTTCTATCTCAAAAATTAAACGTTTCTAGACCCATGTTGATACGAATTTTTTTATATGTTGGTCGTGGAAATATACCCCTAAAATGACACTTATTTATTTACACCCTGTATATTACACTTGTGAGAAGTACGCAAAAAATAATCTTTTTTTAAAAGTTATTGATCCCATATTTGTCTCTGACCTCTTATTTGAAGGAAATATATCGTTTTGCCTCTCAATTAGCTATATTTGGGAAATTAAAATAAGCGAATAATCATTTTTACATTATTCATTTCTGTCAGAGTATGACGGGTAGCAGTTATTAAATCATTCATTTTCACCTCTTATAAATTAAAATCCCATATTTGTGAATGCATTTAAAAACTTACATTAATATTTAAGCGTTTTATAGACCGTACGTATGTTCTTGCTGTACTTCACCTCTTACGGCCCTCCAGTCTCATTACAATATTCATCAGTCACAGGCCCTTCATTAAGGCCGAGAGATAAATGTGACCTGCAAGTGTCAAAAGTTTGCCGACCTCTCTGAGACTCACACTATACTGTCTAATATTAACACTCGCGCTATTACGATCCGGATGGCATAATCTTACGAAGTTTTCCGTATAATCTCTCCTGTCACGACATAAAACCTGAGAAAAGTTTACGTGGCACGGCGTTGCCATTAGGCTTTCGACCACAATTTTGAAAGGTCTGCGATTTCCAAACTTCTATAAGGTTCAGAAACGTAGTTAATAAAAATAATCAAACATTTGCTCAATAATTCAAGGTTTTCTTTAATATTTCATAAATTCATTATGTAGCTTATTAATGGAGTTACAATTTTACTATTATATATTCGACATTTTTCCTAATAAAAAAATTGCTAATCTAATTATTTTATCTAGAAAAATGAACAAAATGGCTGATGAAAAAATCAATTACAATTCTCCGAATTATATTTGAAATATCAAAGGTTCAAACTTTAAATAATGTAAGAATTATCATATCAAATAATCTGAGCAACAGTATTCGAGCAAAACAGCTGTATCTGGCATCACCTCCGCGTCAAACTCATTCACAGCCCGATCGAAAACGAGTTGCCGGATGCAATGGCACTGGTTGCGGCAGTCGGCATAGAACGTGACGTCAGCGAATGCAAATCTCGTCTTTTATCGCCGGTCTCGCAGGTTGGTTGAAATTCTTCTCGAATCCACGCGAATGCAGTTCTGGCAGCGACAACGGCACCGGGCCCGATCGTGCTCGATCGTTCGAGAACATGTCGTAAAGTAGAGAATCGATTTAGAACTATCGGGCAATTTCCACGGCGACAGGATGTTTTTTTTTTTTTCGACCAGTCGCTCGAGGCTACTCAAGATCGCATAGCCTCTAGCGATGCCATTGCGTTATGGCGTTTGTATGTCTCTCTAACTGCGCGGATAATAGCGGAAAGGATACGCTTTTACAATACATTTTTTACTATAAAAATTTCAATCACCGTATATATAAATCGATCCAGTGCATGACTAGTCAATCTATCATTTTAGTTCGAGATATGTGTGCACGATTCTGAAGTTTTATCGTTTCCCCGTTATTGCTTTATTTTCTTTTACTTTTACATTTTAAGAGAAAAAGCAACATAATTTGCTGTAAGTGTAATCTGCCAATTTTCTTTTTTTTTTAACTCTTTTAAAAAAATCCGATTTACAATCCTTTTATTCCCATTTGCGAAGATGCGCTTAAGATGAATGGCGGCATGCGAGAATAGAATGTCAAGATCAGGATTATCGTAAATCACGCGGTCTTAACGAATAAAAAAGACAGTGCTATCTGAAAGTAGTAATAATGGTGGAAAATATATCAGCTTTTGTGCTATGTACGAACGTACATACGTGTTAATCAAGAAAGATAATGGAAATTAGAAATGGCATTTTTATACTAATTCGCGAGGGAAAAAATATATAGTTTGTTTCCTGCAGTACTTGGATGTTCTGCTTGTTAATCAACGCCAAGGATATAAACGTAGTTAATTCCTGAATGATATACACGCGCAGAGAGCTATAGTAATAATAATAATAATAATAGTCTCAGTGGAAAATTTCGCAGTAGCTTAGAATACGCGTGCATTATTATCCCTAATGCTCGTGAATTTGTTAATTTCATTTTGCAGGTGCCGAACACCGATATTCACCACTTGCGCGCTTTATGCAAGATATAATTTAATTTACACAACGCTTTATATAACGTCACTTTAAAAATGCATACGCATTACAGGGAACAATGCTCGCGCGTAATTAAACAAACAAAATGATGGCAATCATGGGGATTGAAGAATGTATGTGATATAAATTGAAATTTGCAAATTATATCATCATTGGACCGAACCCAATATTCAGTGATAAATAATAAATTACATTGATAACGTTTAGCAAACAAGCATGCATGCATTTTCAACGCGCCCGAAACAATTGGCATCCAAAGCGGAATTACGTTTGTGACGCTTAATTTACACCTGTCTAGAGCTACAAAATTTGGTGGTTATATTTAATCGGATATATTGTCCGCATGTATGTGAAAAGGAAGTATTTATATGCCTACAGTGTGTTCCTCTTTCGATTTTGCATTTGACACAAATATTTACTCGTCGGATACACGCGAGTACTGGCATAATCAGCGAACATTATTGCAATTTCTATTCGACATAAATTATTTATTTCTCTCTTTCTCTCTCTCTCTCTCTCTCTCTCTCTCTATTTTTTTTCTTTCGTTTTAATTACATTCCAGCATTTTCTTGCAAATATTTTCATTTCCTCAGAGATACTTTTCATAAAATAATTATTTCTTTCTTTCATTCCTCCTCTCTTTTTATTTCCCCTTTTCTGTATTTTCTTTCCCTTTGTCCTAAGGGACTCTCCCTTTAACATCGGACACTCTTCTTCACTACAACACGGAGGATCCACTGACGGGACTGTATGTTATGCCACTGTATACGTGATTATTGTCGTTGGCGAAAAGTTTCGAATTCTAAAGGCACAATAGCTCAATTCGGCCGCTATCGGTTTTAATATCTCTCTAACCGCGAGCGCGCGTTCGTCAATTATTTTTCGAGCGGATGTGTATCGATCGCGCGAGATATGAAAACTGTCGGCGCGTATCGGCGGCGGCGACGAGCCGTATGTCGTGCTTTGTAACGCGTCGCCTCCAATTTTTCGGCGCACTCTCGATCCGCGCGGAACGAGATCAAAGGTGTCACTCGCCGTTACAATAATTCCGGCCATCGTTGACGGCATCGGCGCGCGCTATCGACGGGGACTATCGACCAATAGATTCGATGGTACCACCTTCCCCCCTTCCTCCTTCCCCCTCCCCCTTTCGTTTCCAGCATACAATTTATCCATCCGTTTTTTTATATCGATATTTTTGTTATTTCCGCAGTTTATCAATGCGTCATATATTTCTATGCGATGAAGAATTTAAAATATTTCTTGCCCGGGGCGTGATATGTTATTCTAAATGTTATATATGAAAGTCCTATTATATAAGTCTTACGAATGAAACAATATACGTATATATAATTAATCTTTAAGTAGGTAGATGGTTTAGAATGAAGCCAGAACACAGTTTGTTTCTTATCTCCGCACTAGGCTGCACTAGAACTGTCTTTCTCCAAATATCAAATATATAGCCATCTCGCTTTTAGTTCCAAAACATGTACATTAGTTCAGCTACAGAAAATAGACTTATAGAAAAACTTTGTTTTTTTTTATGTTTCTGACCAATTGACCAGTGGCAATGACCTTACGTTCTATTGTAATTCACTTACTGCTTGCAACATCTTACTGTTTTACGTTTTTGTATGTCATAAAGTTTAATCGTGCACACTTTTCCGTAACAATAATCGTAAAACGTACCGTAGGAATTAACTAATCAGAGCTGAAAATTTTTGATAATTCTTGACTGTAATTGGCTAATTTTTACGGTGCATCTTACGATTATTATTACGAAAAATATGTGCAGCAGAGTCCCCAAGGAGAAGGAAAAAGCGAAACGAACAGTAACAAAATGGAAACAGGTAATTAATTAGAATGATTCCATTCCGTTTTTTTTGTATCCTGACTTCCCATAATTGATTAGTCTTCCATCATATTCTTTTCGTTATTGTTTCGTTCCGCTTTTTCCTTCTACATTGAAATGCACTCTTAAAGATGCCCAAGTAGTAGATGAGATGCTCAGAATATTAAAAAAAAATTTTAATTTTATAATTTTATTTTTTATAAATATGTTATATATGTTATATAATTCAAATTTACAGTTACATTTATGAAATAAAGAAATGTATAAATAGTAGATAATAGACTTTAGGACTTCTGGCTATTTGAGCAATATTTTTTATTCTTCTCTCCAGAATAAAGTTTTAAAGAAATACCTCGAATGCTATGACCACTTCATTTAAAGATTAATTACATGCATTGTTATTCGATTGTAAACTTTCATGTTAGCATATTGTAACGTATTTACACGCAAACGGAATTCAGTGGGTCTCTTTATATAAAAGCCAATCATTCCGTGTGTTTCAAATCCAATATCGATCGATCTTCGAGTTTCTGCAGTGCTCTGGACCACTCATCGGGAAATGCGCGCGAATAGAGCGAAACTTGGGCGACGCCATCGACACGCGAACGAAATTGAAGCGAAACAGCTTGACACCCTCGAACGAGAGACCAAGTCTCAGTATTCTCGATTACCACTCTCGTCGCTAAAATTGCCGATGTCGAAGGACATTACAGAATGCATTCCATGTAACTTTGAAACTATTGGTATCTCGCCGACAAAAAAAGAGTGGCTACTTTTTATGTCATTTGCGATCGCAATCGCGAAGGAACATGAAAGGACGATCCAGCAATTTTTTTTCGGGGATACCGCGTATCGCTTTAAAATGCAAGTAAAGTGCGAATCAGAATGCGGCAGAATTGGTGTTGCGGAGGTCGTGGATGAGAGGTCGAGGGGTCGTTGCCTGTCCTTTGTGCACCGCGAACCTAGATTGCTCGACTGTCAATAACAGAATAATTGAAAGACGCGAGCTTAATTAGTACTCCGGCCAAGTCCTCGGCTTCTGCCGAGATTATTTTGAGCCGCTGAAATGGAGGGAAAGATGAAACGTATATCGGGGATGTGAAAGAGAGGCGAGAACACATGCGGGAGTGAAATCGAAAAAAAATTGACCTTACAATTTTAGCATTTCCCGTGTCTCAGCGTGGACGCTGCCATATAGTCAAAGACGTGTTGGGAATGCCGGGGAACGGTGAATAATAAAGAGATCAAACAGGGATGTTGTGTAACTATAGAGAAAGTAGTTTACGTAATAACTTTACAGGGCTGTTATAGAACTTCCAAACTTACTTTTATCTAATATTTTATTATTAAATATTAATCTCTTTTCTTTTTCATAATTAGAGTATGTATAATGGAATATAGTTTATAAACATCTGTATGAGTAATGTAACATAACGTAACGAAATATGAAGAAAGTATCTCTTGGCGTGACTTCTCGAATCTGTGCGTTCAGATATGAATTACACATCGCGTGTAAATGATATCACACATTTACACATTTTTTATATCAAATGCATTTTATTAGTTATATGATTAAAAAAAAAACAAATTTTTTCAAGCATATTTCCACACACAGCTGAAAAACTTGTTTTTACAATAAAAAATTTTGTCCTTGTTGAAATTTTTATACTGAATTTTTTAACATACTCTAATATTGATTTAACACAATGTGATTATGTTGTTTGAATATTTTATGTTAAATTAACGTTTCTCAGTGTGAAAATAATACAATTTGTTATGAATGTAAGTGAACAAATAATATAAAAATAATGTAGATTTAAAATATAAATTCTAAGAATGAATAAAATAAAATTAATGAATGTACTTATTAAGCAAATATATTATAAATTAATTTTATTGAAGAAATATACCTCCATAATTTGTTTCCGAATTGTGTCAAAGTACCATATTATATTATATGACACACCGTACGTCATGATGTCTCGTGCCAATTTCTAGCTCCTTATCGAGTCGAGTCGCTCTACCGTTCTACCTTTTTCGTTTTTTGGACTTTGCTAATTTCATTAATGAAATTTTATCAAGTGAATTCTGCTCGACGTTCGCTTATTCTGTTGGAACGAATAATCTGTCGTCGACTGATCCTTTCTTTCGATACGACCGGCACGTATGTTTGTTCTATATTACTTTCTATTTTTACATATATTTTTCTATAAAGTAAAGGCTTTTTAGGCATATTTTTTATAAGATCTTCTCCATCACAGATTAATTGATCTAATCCTATTAAATAATTCAGTTTATTTTGTAACCGATTAACACCACTTATATTATTATTAATCTATCATTAATTTGTGTATATATAAATAAATATATACATAAATTGATATAAATTAACATTATATTTACAATGTAAATATTTAAACCATTTTGTAAATGATTACTAATTATATTATAGAAAATATATATTAAAGTTTTAATTTATAATTATGGTGCCTATTGACTTTCATGTACATTGATCAATTTAATTTACTGCAATTTATCAAAAAGTCTGTGATTTCTCCCAAGGTTATTATAGTTCATAAAAAATGATATTGCATAATGCTACAATAATCCCTACTTTTATGTACAATACGTACACGAAAACAATTGTAGCCGATCATATTGTCGAGGTTACCGGGATTGTCGCGAGGATAGGACTACAGAAATGGAATTTTCAGACCGAGGATATTCGCCGCAGGTTCCCGCTACGTGATAGAGTTAAGAAATTCGGCGCATCGACCCGTCGAAATCGGATCGCCAACGGCAGTTTACAAATTCTGTGAGTCTCGCGGCTTTTGGATTTAAAGAGGGACTCGCGCTGGAATCGCATCCAAGCTCGTCGATATTTCGCGAAAATTTTCCACGATGTACTGCGTTATGTTTAATGTAATCGGTTTGTCATTTTGTAATTTACGAACCTAATTAGCGTGTGTACGATTGCGACACGCTAGTCTCGGTCGATGTAACTTTCGAGCAGACGATGCGGAAATCAGCTTATCGTCGTGTTATTTCTATTACGACTAGTCTCGGGCCCGGGCGAAACATGGAGAGCGAAATGGAACCTTGGAAAATCGTTAACTTCTCCCGAGGTGTTCCGCGACATTTATCACGCGGAGAAACTGAAATTCATTTTAGAACGGTCGCAAGCGACGAAAGTTAGATAGCTAGATGGATAGCTTTATTACGCGCTAGAAACGCATCCCGATCATCGTTGATCTCCCCACTGCTGCAAAATCGTTACAAAATTCAAATGAGAAGATATCCATATTTTGAATTTTGATAGAACTGTAGGAATCAAATAAAAAAATTTCATTTTTATGAAAAATATAAAGAAAAGAATATGATACAAGATCGATAAACATGATAAGAAAAGCTTAAAAGTTTAATTTTTTAATGTAATTTTTCCTGTGATTCATTGTTTATAAGAAATAGAACTAATTCATAAAGATGTCGGATAAAAAAAAAGTTATAATTTTACACAATATTCATTATTTTATATATATACAAAATATGTTAAGCATTATGGACAGAAGTTAGATTGACTTGTGATAAGTCTCACTTACTTGTGATACTCATTTACTTGGGAATTATTGCTGTTTCTTGTGAAAGAAGATTCGATCAGTGGATGATCAAAGAATAATCTGCAAAAATTATTTATTTACGGCTTACGGAAGCTGTGATGCGCCGTTCCATAAACCGAATAGAACGTTAGGAGAAAATACTATTCGAAAGATCGCACCGTGTGATCCACGTTCAATCGTCCGTCTTCTATCTCGTCGTATCTGACAAATCTATTGAGACCCTCGAGGAAGAACTTATCGGCGCGCGCCATTGATTCGCGTGCGCGTAATTCTTTCTTCGCAACGCACACAGGCACATGTGTGCACACACAAACACGTACATAGTCAGCACAGGACTCTTTACGATCCCATAGATCGTACAAAAATTCCGTTCGACCGGATGAACGAACGTCGCGAATACATTCTGCAATTCTTATCGCGCGATCCTTCGTCCTTCCGGGAATGCGAAAATTGACTTTCCTGAGAATTATGTGCAAAGACCTAGGTATCGGCCAACATACATCCGCGCGTACACGGAGTCGTACTTTCGCATATACGTACGCGGAATCGGATCTGAACGAGATTCCGCGCTAGGAATGCAACGCGTACAAAGGCCGAGAATTTCAGAGCACACCGTGAGCGGCGCAATATTTTCCGCGAATAACCAAGGATAATAGAATTTCCTGTAATTTTCAATGATATATACTATATATATATTTTGTTAGTATCGTTGCGCCGTTGGCCGTCAAGTCGAATCGTTAGAAATCGGGATACGCAAATTATTTTTTTCAATGCTTTGAAATTATAAAAAAAAAATTCTTTTAGCTTTTAGTGCTTACAATCTTTAAAATGGCTATACGTAATATAGATTATTCTCTCCATTTCATGATATATTGTAAAACGCAAAAAAGAAAACAGCTCGGAGATTCGCCATCGAGATGCGCCACGAATGTACTTTGATGCCGTTCGGTGTCGCGCGAAATTTGTCTAACGCGATTAAAGTGTGCCCCGAATTTTCCGCGAGGTTGAGGAAGGCCGCGAGATCGGGGTTATCGCGTTACAGAGTTTCCAAAGGCGCGTACATTTACCCAAGACGGGTTTCTCTATTACTCGGGAATCCGATAGCGCCTCTCGTGGCACTCCGAAGTTCCGTTCGCCCTTCTTAGAAAGGGCCGTAAATATTCACACGGGGTTGGGGAATGCATAAAACGTACCTGTTCCCCGGGCTAATCATCGCATTGGAAAAGTGAGAAAGACAGAGAGAGTGAGAGAGAGAGAGAGAGGGAGAGGGGGGGAGGGAGAGAGAGAGAAGAGGGAGAAAGTCGATCGACAGGCAGCTAGAGATTGTTTATTCCTACGTATGCGCAGCGAATGCATGTAGATGCAACCCCATTTGCGACGTGACATTAACAGCTTCTCGTTAAGTTTCAAATACGATCGAACAGTTTCTCCTCTCTCAGAAAAGCTGGAAGAACCAAACTCCCCGAACTAAACGTAAATGTATTTCTCAATTGAAAGTCGAAAGAAGTTAACTCGCTCAAGTCGAATCAGTTGTCTTTCTACGCGTTATTTATTTATGAGAAATATTTGTTGAAATAATGTTTTTTTTTGTTCAACAGTTACTATTTATTTGTACAGATAAAGTTTTTATTTAATCTATAAAATAAAAAAGAAAATATGAGAAGGGATTGATGAAAAAAAAAAAATATTGAAAAGGATACATAGTTATCGAACGATTAGTTGCGAATTTAATACGTGAAATGTAGCTACATATATTGGCTATGCTTTTATTCTATTAAGTCTATCATTTATTTACGAGCGAATTTAATTTCAAATAAAAAAGAATATGATGTTTATATAAAAAAAGGGTATCAGAGAAAATATGTGTATATATATATATATATATATTACGTGACAAATTTGATATGTGAAATAGCTATGTTCGATTGCACTTCCATCCCATTGAATTCTATCATTTTATAGATATATGAAATATTAATGTAATATTTTAAATACTAAAATTTAATACTTTGTAAAAGAATATAATGAAAATATGTATTTGCCAAGTGATTAATTTATTTGTTAATTTAATAATTGAAATAACTGAGTTTTCTATTGTATTCAGAAAAGTCTTATTGTTACTATAAATATATTTTATATACAAAATGTTCACAAAGATTGGGATTAAACTTACAGTACGTTAATGAATTCGAGTGGATTAAAAAAAAATCATATAAATTTTTGGCCAAAAATACTTTCTTAAAATATGATGAATGTTCAAAGATTTACATGTAGAATGCATTTATTGCTATTTCTAATACAGTAGAAATATTTGAAGGAATTCGATAGTCATTAATTCAATGAATGAAAGCCTGCATTCATAAGAAAGAATTATCGAATATTGATATTTATTTATTATTTATTAATAATCAATTTTTATAATAGTCACAATAAATGTTCAATGATCTGAATGCAGAAATAAAAGAATGCTTAATGAAAGAACGCAAGCTTCCGTTCGTCGAAATAAGGACTGTTGAATTATTTTAGATATTTTTACTGTATTAGAAATGGTAATATTCTGCTCGCAAATCTTTACGTTTGTAACTGTCTAATAAAGCATTTCGAACATAAGTTTATGAATATTTTATCTCTGTCTTATTAATACACTGTAATAAATTTAGTCCTGACCTTTGGGGATATCCTGTATAACTGTACTGAGCGGATAATTTGAATTATTTTAAATATTCTAGGGAATCTTGTCGAATCTTTAAAATACATTTCGTTTATATATATATATTTTATTCAATTTACTTAAATATATAAATCAAAACGATTAATATTTAACTTTTAATTTTTCTTCTTTTTAATTAGATTGCTAAAAATGTGATTTAGAAAAAATCACCAGATTTTAATCTATTATTATATAATAATTAATTAGTACAAAGAAGTTAAAATTGTAAAGTGACGATAAAACGTTTTATAGTTTGACAGCGTTTTTTAAACGCTATGATAATGCAATTTTAACAAATCGACTTTTTTATTAATATAATTTTTTTATTATTTACATACACATTAGCGTGCGTGTATTTTAATCCTTGCGGGTTTTATTCGTCGAAGACGCGGTTAAAATCGAGGCGAACGAGAAAAAAGCGCACAGGGAAATACATTTAACGGAATTAGGGCTCGTTAGCGCGTTAATTGCTCTCTTCGTTTCGATAAGAGTGATCGTAGAATCCAAGAGAGGCAATGATTAGGGCGTCTCAACTTAGTTAAGAAGTTTATCATATTGAGAAACAGATAATTTTTTACGCAGATATCTCGGGAATACGTTTCGTCAATATAAAATACACTGCGGAATATCAGACAACCGATCGACGTTTATCTCGGGATGTGACGTCACTTCGAGTGTATGCGGAGATTATCCGTGACGTGCAGGATAATAGGATGAATTGACAGAGAAGATCGACGGATAAAGCAATTTATCACATCATGCGATATACAATACTTCGTTATGTAATTAAAGTAACTGATTAAAATACAGAATCGCGTAGTTGTATTATAAGACAGTTCCGTATCGCGTACTATTCATATGCAAATAACGAGTAATTAATTCTTACCAAAGAAATTAACATAGAGACTAACAAAGCATACCGCATACAGACGTATATTATTTCTTAATTAGATAAATGGATAACGGATGAATAGATGCGATTAATTAAATAATTCTGGATTTTCCGATATAAATTTACACTTTTAGGTGCCTTGTTAGACATGCAAGAATAAATATGAGAACGTAGAAGTAAACGGAAATGTCATGTTAAACACTAACCAAGTAAATAATTGCAAGACTGCAAGTCGTGACTGCGCTGCGTGAGGATTGTCTGGAGAATATTTAATACTAATGCATTCTTACGGTATTACACAGTAAAGTAAATGTATATTAACAATAAGAATGTTAGACCGTGACAACAAATACGAACTAGAAATTAAATGTCTATTACGATCGAAGGATTTTTAATGCTTAAATAATTTAATGTGAATTATATATATACAATATATATATATCATTTTACACGAAAAGGATTTTTTTTTTAATTTACCCTGAAAATATGACAGTCGTGGGACAACATTGTATTTCGAAGTTTATTAATAAAACTACAATAAAGTATAACATAAGTTTGATCAATTTTACTGAAGTGCGTGATCAAAATCTTTAAACTATTGTATCACAACATATTTTCAGAGTAAATTTTAAAAGAAAATTCTCTCCGTATATACTATATACGTACATGCATATGTACCATTTATAGTCAATCGAGCTGCGCGCCGAATTGGTTTTCCGGACTTATAAACATATTAATTAATTAAACTAATAATATCACAAATTAAATTAAATTGACAGGCAATTTTTAATAATTTGATGCTCAATCAGGTATCCTATCATAAAGAAGTGCTGAAAAACTGTAAATAAATTTATTGCGAAAAATATTATCTCGGCCGGAAGTCGAACCCAGATCTCTTGCATTCCGTTGCGAGCGTTCTAAGCCTTTAGATTACCGAGGCAAATGTTACATTGTATTTTGCGAAAATGTCATTGTACCGGGAGATAAGTACCAACTTAGCAAAACATGACAGCACATCGTGGAATGATTAGTGGCAGCGTAGCGATGCTACGCTTTCCATTTACCTGAAATTCGTCCTGCGTACGAAACGTGATCTTTGGTCATACATTCTGTGTGCACGGGTCATTAATTTTATTCGAATGCAATTCGAGTCGAATAAACTAAGGTCTATTGGCGAGAACCTTATAAATCGTGTAGCGTCGGTCGAGTGTCGCGAAAAATCGAGCAAGTGCTTGCTCGTTTTATCCGATTCGTGGAACGAAAAGTGATTTTGGTTAGCTATCGGACTCGGGCCGCCGTAAATTCGCGATGGTAGAGACAGCTCATTGATTTTCCACCGTTGTTCTTAATTCCATCGTTTCTCGCATCGCTGGTGGTTACGACGTTGGTGGCTGCTGGCGATGTTAGTGGTGGAGCTGGTGGTGTCGATGCCGGGTCGTGGTGTGGTAAACGGAAGTGCCGATTGCGAATTGCGCTGCTGGGAGAAAACAGCTCGTAATGAAGGTTGGCGGCGTTACTCGGGTAATAATTCTCCTTCAAGTGGGTCATCGGATAATCGATATTTTCAGTCCGACTACTACTGAGGTCAAGTAGTTTTCGACCTTTAATACATTGATCGTTATTCGTACAGGAATTTCCGTAATCGTGGATAAACGAAGCTGTATTATCGAAACTCGAATTCGTGCATCCACTTCTTCTTTTGATATCTAACTTTCATTTGTTAAGAGAAAATCCGATTATTTTTTTGTGGATTTTTTTTTTACGTAGACTGTATGGAAGTTTTTGAGTTGAAAACTAAGATTAATATTGAAATAGAAATGCATTTGATCATTTCATGTATAAAAAAGTACAAACTCATTAGAGCAATAAATAAATAAATATAAAGTTAATGGCCAAAGAAAGAATATGAGCAAAAGTATTAAATTAAAGTAACTTATTTATAAAGAAATCGACAAATTGAAATTGAAAAATTGAAATATTGCCATATTTTCGTATGGCGCAATAATAAAACGATAAAAAAAGAGATAAGAATAAATAATTTAATAAAATAATATTAATATTTTATAGTAATATTTTTTGCAATAAAAATTTCTTACTTACTTTTTTCTTTCTTTCTGATTTAATTTAAGGAGGATTATTAGCGTTTCAGAATGATTGTGTTGAAACCGAATGTTATCGGCTTGCAATTATATCTGGCATAAATTGATTTAATAAAAGAATATATTATATAATGTATTATTTGTAACATCCAAAATTTGACCGAATCTTGGCTTTCTTTATCGTATTTGAATAAATAATTTATTGTTATATATGGAAATTTATATTCGATACTTATAGATTATGTTTAATATATTTCTTTTTCCGTTCTTTTATTGTTATATTTGTGCTTTTCTAATTCTTAATTTATAACCTGAAGAAGATTCTGCGAGTATAAAATGTTTTCAATCTTTCACAATTCATTATTCGTTAATTTTTTGATAAATTTAACACTATACAGTACCAAATTTAACCCAATTTAAACCATTTTCAACTGTTCAATTCCATTCTTTTAGTATAAAATATATACAGATATATCGAGTAAGAACACAGTAGCGATTTAAATTTGATTAAATTTGACATTACAGATTTAACAGTGTACAATTTATGTGATCTAATTATTTAAAAGGATTTGCGCTTTCGATAAAGATTATTAGCTTAAGAAATCGTTTTATCACGATATAAATTGTTCGCACATATTGAGGATATTTCGAATAAACGTATTCTTTTTGCGTATGCTGCTATTTCGCCACCGTTACGACATATTCGTCTCGTTCCCCTGTGCTTCTTTCTTTCCTCTCTGAATTCTATCGTTATTTACGTCTCCGTTTCCTCTCTGCCGACATAGCCTTCTCAGCTCGACGTTGCCGAAGTTCCCTAAAGGAATATCTTTCTTGTCTGTTTTTACGCGCGTCGAGCCGCGAGGCGGTGAACACCTACGGGAGATCTCGCGTCCTGGAAGGTCCTCAGGGATGGTGGCAGCGCCGAGAACCGCCCTAGAGAAATATGGTCAGAGTATCATAAGAAGAAAATAAAGGGAGTAAAGTATGTGATCAAGACGCATATCCGATCGCTATTTGGCGTGTATTGTTATCGATAAATTATTTCCACACGTGGTTTAATTGGCTTTTATTTTTTTTTCAAATGTCACATCATTACATAATCAATTCTTAATAAACACGATTAAGTCATTCATTTCTTTTCTTTGAAACACTAGGAACGCTTGATTAAATAATGATTTCTATTCTTTCTTTTTCTTTTTAAAATATCTTATAAATGTGTACTTTGTAAAGATGTTAAAGTACATATAACAATATTACTTAATAAATTTTGTATACATGTAAAAGTAATGAAAATTAACTCAGAACACGAATGACATTATGTGTAATATCATTGAGGGAAGAACTATTATTGTGTGTATTAAAAGCTAAAGATAGATTGAAATCCATTATACAACTTAAACTTTGAAATGCTGTTCAAAATGTTACACAAAGCTAGATCGTTTCTGGTTCTTTATTATTTGATTCTATAAAAGTAGCTAAATACAATAGAATATGCAAACTGTAAGTACAGCGGGCAATGTTTATTTTTATATATTATCATATTTTCTTTAGAGAGAACATCAGCGAGAGAGAGAGAGAGAGAGAGAGGGGGGGGGAGAGATACATTTCTTAATGATGTAAGAGATTCTCTGAGATGTCCCTTTTATACTTTGATTGCTATCTAAATTGAACAAATTGTTGCTTTCACGAAATTCACATGTAAAACGACACATTCTCTGTGCGTCGATTAAGCCGTGATAGTGTCCGTTATCATTTTCCCCTTTTAATTGGAAAGTTCATTAGAGGATGGCTGTGTATGTCGATCGTTCTCTCAACGGCCACGTCGTGTGTAGTGTTTTTGATCGTGCCGTGATGATACATGGATACAGTTTGCCGACGTGTGTGTGTGTGTGTGTGTGTGTGTGTGTGTGTGTGTGTGCATCGACGCAAGAATACTCACATATACTACAGTGCCACGCGATCATTCGATACCATACGATCGATCACGGCTATCGTTGCTAGCTGCAGTATCCAACACGTATTGTGAGCGTGGAATTGACGAATGGACCGCTGGCACAGTCTGGTTTTCGACGAGTAATTAACGACATTATTTCGGCGCGGCTGGTGGATACATTTGTATTCAAATTTACTTAGAGATACAACCTGGACGGGCAGATACAGCACGACTGAAAAAAAATGTTGACGTCAATGACAGCCTCATGCACGATTTGTATAATATTTTTGTATTTTCAAAAAATGCAGAGTTTATTTATACGTATATATATATATATATATTTGCATTTATTATTTTGAAAAAAATAAATTCGGTTTTTCAGCAATTTGAATTGCAATCGGATGTAAATTGACGCGATATATTCATTTTAGTAAAATTTTTTATATTTCCCTCTCTCTATAAAGCAAACATCAAAAAATCCTTTATCATTATTAATTTATCATCATTATTATATCCTAATTCGTTTTTTCATGAGAATTATATTAATTTCTCCCTCACTCTATGCTTGACCAGTCTCATATATAATTATCTCGTACATTTTGTTAATTAATTTCTGAGGCATTTGATATTTTTCCCGATATTTCAAAATTGTAAATATATTCGCATAACTATTAACGCACGAAACCAATTTTTGCAAGATATTTTTTAGTCGAATTTCTTACTCGTTGAATATTTTGAAATTTATCGTATATCGATCTTGTGTGTTGCCGGAATTTTTCGAGAAAACGAAATGTAGATTTTTTCGGAGGGGGGGAGGGGGGAGGGGAGTAAATTGGATCGCGACGAAATCATGCCAGGCTTCTGCTGAAATGCACACAGTACGATGCGTACATATCGAGAATCGACTTCCGTTCGAAGCTGGAAGCAATTCGACTTTTCCCGAAGATCAACGCCCCGGACGGTCAACGATTTAGGAGAGCCTCAACCGCATCTGGTGGGAGCATCCAGCGGCAAAGAATTTTACGGCTGAGGATTCTAATGGAATCGCGCGTTAATTGCAGGCTCGTTTTAAAGCCGTCGGCAGCAATTAAGGGGGGTACGAATTAATTAATGCTTTCTTCTTCTTCTCTTTTTTCGCCGGTAATACCGACAAACGTGCTTGAGCGCGAGACCCAATGTACATACCTACTCTTCTTCCATCTCTTTTCCGCTCCTTTCACCTTTATTTTTCTTCTTTCTGTTCCACTTTCTCACTCTTTTCTCTCTTTACTTTTATCGGCGCTTCACAATCCTTTCTTGGTATCCTGGGACATGAGTAATTCTGTAAAAAAGAATCATGGATTATATTCCATATCTTCGATCGGCACCTCCAGAACTATTTGCATGTGCGCGTTATCGCTCAACGACGCAGTTTGTAAGACGGACATGAGAAAAGAAGATCTAGAGTCTCAGATCCCGAGGGGGGTCGCATTACCAGATTGTCGGTCGGGTAAGAATCGAGAGGGAGTCAGATCTGTTATATAGCATCGGGCTGATTCGTCCTTCTTCTTCATTTTCCATCCTTTCCCGGTCTTCCTTTTTCTGTCGCGAGCATTCCCTTTGTCCTCGTCCAGTTCCACTTCTCGTTTTCCGATGTAGAACGTCGCGTCGTTTCGAAACGAAGTGCATGGCTTTCTTTCTTTCTTCAGTCCGTAGACCTGCGACAAGTCCTCTTCCCGAGGAAGTCTTTCTCCCTTCGACGAACGTACGGGAGTTGGGAGAAGAATGCTTTGGAAATCAGTTTTGCTGGGTAATTCATCGAGAAGAGAAAGCAATGCCGAGTTATCGATGAGATGAGGATGCGCAACAATTTGATTTCGCATGGAGTTTTTCGACGTGTTATGTACATTATACATATATATATTAATTTTGTAAAACTTAACAAAGTATAAACTCTTAAACTTCAATATGATTTAATTTTTATATACGTATATTGGAATTTATACGACTGCATATTATATTTGTTTACACATTTTAATTTTCAATATTTATTTAGATAGATTAAGAAAGAGAAAATAAGCTTTTTCTCTCGTATAAATTTAAAATCACAAAATTAAATGTTTTTTTCTGACAAGTTATTGAAATATTTATTTAAATAATATTATTACGAATATGTGGGAATCAATCCAACTATTATACGACAGCGAGAAAGAGAGAGAGAGAGAGAGAGAGAGAGAGAGAGAGAGAGAGAGAGAGAGAGAGAGAGATATGAACGACGCAACGATAGAAGAAAAATTCTGGTGGTTCTCGATACGGCTTACTTTCACGTTTTCGAAGCGTCGACTCATCGACTTTTTCTAAAATAAGTTTACTTTTCGAAGTTGCTTCTGTCTTCTAGTGACACTCGATAAATCGCTGAAGTTCCGCGCGTGACAGGTCGAACGCTTCAAGCGGTTTGTGCGGAATCTAGATTTATAAATCGACTCCGTAGAAGTGTTTCTCTGCAGTATTCAACTCTGGCAGGGCATCGTTCGTCTATGGTGTCTGTGCAAGTATTTAAATAGAATGCGTTCTGAAATCCTTCCGCTATCTGTTGAAGAACGCGCGTCTGCAACGTGATGTACGATTGAGTGTTTCAAAGGAGGTGAAATTGGATCATTTATTCAACATCCATCTCACACATATATCAGTAAGGCAAATGGAGTAGTGAAAAAATGATATGCAAATACATATGTAAATTCATTCGGTATACTTACATTGCCCGTAACTTGCACATAAATCAATATTTTACAAGTGCAATGCGGCAAATTCACTCTCTTCTGTGGTAATCTGCAACAATCTTTCTAAATATATCTCATTCATAACTCTGTTAAGAATGTCTTAGATATTTGCAATATACAAGCTGTCTCAAAGTTACTTATATCTCTGCTATTGACATATGAAAATAAAAGTTAAATTATAAGAGAGTCATATTACACGTACATATATACGAAAAAAAAT
>NW_017305683.1:1771779-1811153 GCF_001594115.1 Trachymyrmex septentrionalis
ATACTTATGTAAAAATTTATTTGGACTCAGATTTAAAAATGATTTTGTCGGGCCATCAAAATAATTATGTAGAAAATTCAAATATGATGAGCAACGCTGCAGAAAGTTTTCACATTTTAGTAATCAGCTTGAGCGATCAAATTATTTTTACAGCTTAAAAAAATTATTTTCAAATCTGTATCTAGCAAAATTTTTAAATACTTCAGCAAAACCGTCCTTTTCGTGTGAAAATTAATTAAATAAGATTTCAACTACAATCGAGTTATAATATAATTGACAATTTGTCGGAGGTTTAACAATTTATTGTCGGTTGCTATATTGCTTGTTGTTCACAGCAATGTGTTACATTACCAATCTCAATTTCTTAATTACCACGCTAATACGTAGATCTGCTTTTATGCTAGTCGCGTACGTTTATTATTATTATGACGAGTCATTGTATTAAGGGGATTGCCTAGATCGTACCACGCCTTAGGGTACTATTACATCAGTCGTATGACATGGTTGCCCGACAAGTCAATTGCTCTACATATGTGACAGGGAAATTGACTAATTCGACAGTATGATTAATATGTTTGACATTCAAGTTATACGAGAAGTATAATATCAATCATAATAAAGCTACTCAAGTTCCATAATTAAAGTCCTAAATTTAATAATTAGTGCTATATTTTAACTCTTTAAATTAGACAAATAAAAATGAGATAGAATTTAAACATATGGAAATAAATACATAAAATTTAGGCCTTTAATTTCTAGTATGAAGCGCTTACTCCGCACTTTATATCGTTTCGCGATTGCAAGAAATGAATGAAGGTTAATCAGCGTATATTTGATTGCTCCTGTTATTACAAAAAAAATAAGTGCACGAGTATTGTCGATCTCGATTTCTTTCCTTCCGTTGAAATGATGGTTCATAGCAAGTGCTATATTTCCTATCGCCGCGTTCCTTCCGGTTATTTTCTCCGTTTTTCAGCCGAGCACAGACTCCGTATGTTATTGCTTCAAGAAACATTTGGTTTCAAGTGGCGGAACGAAAGTATGTTTTCGAATGGTAAAAGAGGAAAGGAGTGGGAAATAAACGGGAAACCCTCTCCCGGTAACCTCACGCACAAAACTTTTATGGAACTAAAAAAAAATAGGAAATATTCATTCACGAATTACAGTAAACAAGCGTCGACTTTACATTGCTAGCTGTAAACAAGATTCTTATGAGACGCATATGAACAGCGTTGCGTCCGTTTCAAAATATACATGTTCGTGAATTTACTTAGGTTCCACGTCACGGCAAAAATTACACGTAAATTATTATGGTAGAGTGCATCAAAGAGCTTCGCCCCAGCTACCGATATTTATTTACTCCCGGGTGACGTAAAAGGATATACGGATGATCGTGATAACAAGTTCCGTTTGCACGAACCGGATACTTTAAAACGCCGACGAGACCACTGCTCATAGCCGGATTGCTCGCTCTCAGTCGTGGCACGCGCTGCTTTAAAGCTTTTAAACCTCGGAATCACGACGGTAGAAAAGCTTATGAAATTTAATGCAATTGCGTGGAACGCACGTTTGGGCGCGGTAGCCGGTTTCCGAAAAGCGAACCGCTTTTCGGATGTACGAGGACGTTTGTAGAAATATCGATGCGACATATAACAGTTTCCACGTTGGTTCCTTCCGATTTGCCTCGTCACGTTACATTCGATTCGCTCTCCCGAAAAATCACCTCACCGGAAGTAACCCAATGCGAGAGAACCGATATTTCCCTCACCGGCCACTCTTTTTTGCGGCAGTTCTTTCCGGGCGCCGGAGCGCCCATCAAAGTCCACGAGGGGACAAAATTTCACGAGGCAAATCGAGAGAAAGAGAGCCGATGCGCGTACGACTTCGACAGAGCACCGATGCGACGCGCGCGAGCGCCCGATGTCCCCACGTTCCGGTAAAAGCTCTTCACGTCTCGATTCTTTCGCATATCATCGCTTTCCGATATTCCCCATCAAATTCTATCGTATTCCACACGTATTTATATATACATTTCAAGAGTGAACGATAACGACGCGGCGACAACAAACCTGCGGTTCGTCCAAGATAATTCGGATATTTACATTTGGAAAATTCTGCGAAAATATCGATATCTGTACCCTGTTAAAGAGCAACGTTCCTCCCGCAGCTTTAAATTCCTTTTTTAGATTTATTATTTAATTCTCTCTCGTCTTAATTCACTAAAAAAGAGAGAATTACATCGTACAAGTGTAATAATACAATCGACAATCGAATTAATTAATCATGCTTGATTAAAACTATCACATTTACTTGTTATGTAAATTGACAACCGGTTAACTCAGTTAACTTTTAAATGACATGGTCACGACACCTCAGATATAGATTTCTTCAAAATCTTGTTCTAGGAGAAAAGTAACAAGAATAGTAATAAGTATTTATTGCCTAGATGCTCAGAAGTCTTAAAGTTAATTATTCTTTACATCCCTCAGTTTCTTAGGAATATAATTAATATATCAACATAATATACATGTAAAATTTTTTTTGGGTGTGTGAGCACCCTACAACTTGCATATATTTAACGATTTTATAATTATATATTTTTCTAATTTATATTATAATTATAATGTATTGTAGTTAAATTTACATAAATTATATTCTTATAGAATAGAGAAATCATGAATTTTAAGACTTCATAATTTATTAACTTCAAGGACAATTTAACCCTAGAGTGCCGTATGGATTGAGTGATACAGTATTGCTATTAATCCATAAATTTTACGTAAAAAAATAAGCCATTCCTAATTGTTGCAACTCAAGTTTTTCATACACTTCTTATTTTTAATGATAAAAAATATTAATCTCGAAGTCCAAACTGTTATGACAACAACAACAACAACAAGAAGCTTTATTGCCATAATAATAATACAATAATAATAGTAATAATAACAAGCTCTATTGCAATAATACATTAAAACATTCTGTCCATAACATATGTAACGGACAGAATTTTCAAAAGTTTATCTATCGCTTGGCGCTTGTATACAAGTTTTAGTATATGGCAGATTTTGAGCCTTCTATGTTTATTGAAGGCATATCTTAGCGCTCAGTAATCCCACTCGTTTATACTTCAAAACATACCGATAGCGTTCTAAAATTAACGATAGATTATTATCATAATGTCGTGTCTATTATTCCGATTTGTAATAAAAATAAACAAAGAGAAAATAATCTTTTCAATCAAATTGAATTGATAGGAACGTTTAAGCGCTGAGAAAGCATGTAGCTATGTATCCTTGATAGATCAATGCGACGAGGTGCATCGATGGACCTTGAGATTACGGTTTGTGTTATGCCAAGGCTGCCGTGCGCGCGGGGTTTCTATGTTGCGACATTGCGCAAAGTCACGAATGGTATAATTGAAAATCAATATTTGCGCTTGGTTTTAACCCTTGTATGACCCCCCCCCCTCTATTTCGCCCAGACCATCCCCTGCTCCACAGGTTCGTTTCAACCCAACGATTTATGATGCTTGTTCTAAATCTTTCGGATTGTATGCGAACGATTACGGTTGTATCGACAGAGTGGTTTACAAATTCGCGGTAATAATCAAATTAGCGGAAGAGTCATTTTTGCTGCAGCGCGCGGTTACAATCTTTATGTGTGTCGTGACCCTTTTGACGTTGACTCGCGAACACGATGTATTATGAGCGACAAGGACATTGTCATTTTTTACATTATGGCGTTTGAATAGGATGCAGTTTCGCGCCTCGCTAATTAGTAATCATCTTGTGTTTTCTGGAGCAGAGTCGTTTCTTATATTAAAAAGAAAGTTGACGGTCTATCGAATTTTAATTAAACAGATGGCTACACCGCCCTAGGGTGATATAGTCTCAGACTATTTTCAAAGCGAGTACTTACGTTCATTTACTCGCTAGGGATTTATTAACGTACCGATGCCAGCCCAACTTGTTATTTACCACGTTGGAATTACAACATGATATCCCGATCGTAGTATTTTTACAATAGCCGTCCCAAGTTTTTTTTAACAGATCTCGCTATCGCACATTGGCTTACAGATAAGCAATTTACTTTGTTTTGCATTTCGTATTGCCAGCCGTAGACCAATTGTGTCTCGCAGTTCATGTGAAACGGGATATTAATTAACGTCAGTTGTATACCGTGATAACGGTGTACTGAAATAATAGAGCAGGATCGGTGCGTATTTTTTAGGCATTTCGTTTATTCGTATCATACATGTTTGACGTGGCCCATTGTTTACTTGGTTTCAACAGCGGAAAAGTAAAATTAAAGTAAATTACAACTGATATTAAAATAAAAAAACATAAAATTAATAATATACTGTTCCATAAAATACACCATTTTATTACATATTAGGAGAATCGTATAATCTTTTTAACAACCAGTGGAATATAAAGTTAAATTTTATTCGCTGCAATTAAAAGTTTAATTAAAAGTGTTAGATTATATTTAAAACAGAAACAAAAAAGTGACTATATGTAAGCTTTAAAAATGAACAAAATTATTATTTAATGCAACTCTTAATACCAGAAAGATCATATGGGATCTCATCAAGACTTATTATTAGTCTTGGAAAGCCTCGTTATGTGCAAAAGTTTTGTTCGCCCTCAAAGTCGTACAGATGGAAGAAGTAAATCGTCAAAGAGTTGAGCGTTTCTCTCCTAGAAAAATCGTCGAAAAAAAATCCCAAGTACTCCTAGTTCTAACTTCATGAAACGCGAGGAAAATTTTCTCGTCCGTAGAAGTAGATTGACGCTCCGCGATGACGCTTTAACGTTTCTCCTTCGTGAGTTTGTCTTTGGGTGGGTGAAGACGAATTTTTAATTTCATTACTTCCTCGTTCTCAAAGAGATTCCGTGTTCATTGATATTAATCAGATGGCAGCGTCACAGAAGAGCAGCGGACGAATCTCGGTGACATTTACGTTCGAGTTGTACCGTTTTGTTAATTTGTCGCGACGTGGGTCATTTACCCACGGTAAATCCTCCGCGTATCTTCCATGATTAATCATCTACGAGGCCGTTCTGAAACTCGAGACGAGTTCTCCAAACCCCCGTCAGCGCCTGTTTCCTTATCGCAAGATATAATGCGTTTAATTTTCGTGCGCTTGTTCTTGGAAGATCGATCGACGGAGAGATTTGCATCTCGCGAATTTGCTCTCTTTTACGAACGTCGGATAAAAGGAGGATTTCTGACGAATATTGCGTTTGCTCAAAGACGGAATTAATGTAGTCGCTGTTATGGAACTTCGGACAAGCACGATCGTGCAAGTCGAAACGTTCCGCAGAGCAGCACTGCTTCATTAGGCGTGCGTCGGCGAAATTGCACTTTCGTCCATATTTGCCTTCAGTCCGGTAATACATTCCTCGTCAAGTCTCGTTGTTTACACGCGCTCGTAAGTTTAATGCCCGTCGCATAACGTACACGTTACACGTTACTACCGGGCGATGAATTTTCTCATAAAGAGATGTGCCTTTATTTAGACGCGTATATGTGCACAAATGTGTATCATTCGGGAATCGTAATTATTTCCGTATGATAATTGAAAAAGATGCTGGAATGTTGTGAATTATACTAGTGTATTTTCTTTTTATTACTGATCTTATATTTTTAGTTATTTTAATTTATTTTGATGCCTTCAAAGACGATACGATTTAAAAAGTCCACACAAGCTCCACAAACATCCAGACTCGAAATTTTTAGAAATCAAATTTCACTCTCAAAGAGTGATAATTGCGCGAGTCCGACAGGAATGAAATTTTCACTCTTAGAGAGTGAAGAATCATTCCAAGTGGGAGTCGATTTTCAATCTATGTGGAGAGTGAATAATTTCGAGGGAGAGATTGAAATTTCATTCTGATAAATGTTAAGTTTAGCCTCTCTATATTTAATCTAAATATTATTACGCTTTTTCGACGTATTTTTGCACAAAACGAACGAATATGATAGAAAAAAACGCCGTTCTGTCTCGCGAAGCGACATATAACATAATATTAATCAATGAAGTTTTTTAGATTAGATTAAGAAATTCACTCCAGAAGAAATAAAGTTCATTCTTTGCCGGACTGGCGCAACTATCACTTTTCTTGGAGTGAAATTTCACTCCTAAAAATTTAGAGTTTACAGTACAATTTAGGCGATCGATTGTATATCGATTATATCTTTTGCAGCATGTTACAAGAAGGCTTATAATAAAAAAATTTGCTAATTGTTGGTGAAAGATGTAATAATAGGTATTTGAAGCATCAAGCTACAATTTTCAAATTTTATTTGTGTACAAATCACAAACAAAAGTAACTTAAGTGATATGTACTCTTCCTTAATAACATAAGATTTGGTTTTATCATAATTACAAAATGTAGCAAATGATATGCAAATAAAACTACCTGGAGGAAACAGCATCTATTTGCGAAAGCAATAACATCTATTACTTTGAGAGCAATTACTGCTGATTCCGGAGAGATGCGTCTGCCATCGAAGTCGGTAGAAAATTAAATTAATAGTATCAGATTGATAATCGATCGATATTTGGTCATGTCCGATCGGTTGTGTGAAATCTTCATAAGCAAAATAGGCTCATTTAGTTTTGAATTAAAATCGGATAATACCAGGTTTTCCTCAGAAACAGTAATGCATCGCATCACGCAGCGCGCATTCTCCTGCGGCGCTTTTAATAACCGACACGAAAGGTCTGTATTACGAATAATGACGGAATAAAAAAATATGATAACCGTGGCGTGATCTTGTGGTACGCGGTAATAATCGCGAGGTATACCTCGTAGGGCGCAAATTGCGCGCCTCGAGGAAATTAGTGTTTTGCGGTGGAGAGTCAAGTGCGCCACGTAAACTTATCGGGTGCGCGTGAATCTAACAAAAGTGTTTGCGTGAAAGTTCTCATGTCACCGTGCAGCACACACGATAATTCGCGCGTTAAGTTGCAATGCAAAATCTTCGATCTTACGCGAACGATGACTGTGACGCTACAATAAGTGGATATCGTAACCTTAGTAATTGATATCAGAAGTGACTTATCGATTGTTCGATTGTTAATACTTTTTTCAGTATTGATATTAGCAGTTACTTTAGTTAGTTACTTAGTTAATTGTGTATTCATGCATTACGATCTTGTGACACTTTGTTTAACAATTATGTTTTGCTGTAAAATATAATTTTTTTCTATTTAAAAAATTTTACATTGAGAACAATGTTCTGATTAGACCAACAAAAAAACTAACCAGAATGTCACTTTGTGGTGGAAGCCAAACATAATTTCAGATTATGATAACTAGAAAATAGTTATGATAATTCTGGTTGGAACTTTTTGTTGGTTTAACCAGGATACTTTTTTCTGTGCAGATGCATTATACTTTAAAATTCGCGAAAAAAATTTTAAAAAGACGCCAGCGAAGGCAGGAAGAGAGAGAGGTCGAAATTGAAATAGCAAGGAACAGAAACTGGATCCGGTGGACTGGAATTAGAGTGGACTGTGAAGGATAATCGATCCACGGGGACAAAGACAATTAGACGACGTGGCCTGTTTATTTGTGCATCTCCGGCGAGGCTCGTCGACGAGAATACGAAATTTCGTCTGTGGGATGAATCGCGGGGGAGAGAGAAGGGAATGGCACAGCGAGGATGTCGGGTCATGTATTTGAGAGATGGGGGTGGCGGCGACATCGACGGGGTTGCCGTTGCGGTCCATAATGGCGTCAATAGTGCTGATTATATGACCGCATCCGTTCGTGTACGCTCCAGATAGTGTGTATGCGCCGAGGGGGTCACCGTGCAGCGAGAATGGACCCCCCTGGACTCTACGCCCTTATCACGAGGGCAAGGTGGCAGTGGGCACAGAACAGGTGGCAACAGGGGGGGGGGGCAAGGGGTTGAGAAAGCCTCGGATTTGAGAGCTCGCGCGCGTCGCAGCGGGAGCGAACGTGAAAGCTACGGGCTGATCGGCGAGGGGATGGCAAATGAAGTGACAGTAGAGCGAGAACGTATTGGGCCGACCGGATGGACGCGTACATGTACGTGCGGCCGTCGCCCTCCACGCGAGCGCGACCAACGCTCACGTCGGGCACCGGCGTCCGGTGCGCGTCCTGGACGTTGGCAGGATGAAGGGTCATCGAGATTGCACTCGGGACTCTCCCTCCAACACGCCGATTCGACCGTGGAGAAATTTCGACGCCGCGCCGCGCCGCGACGCCGATAACGAGCCACTGTTCGCGCTGCCGAATCGACCCTCCCTCATTTTCGCGATCGTGTCGATGTCGTTGACTCTCTCATGATCACTGTGGACGTATTGTATAACAAATATTTGTAATGTATCCTGCAAATTATATATTAGAAAATTATTGATCTTATACAATCACGTTTTTTTTATTTCAAAATTCTATTTTGTCGATTGCAAATGTGCGCTCTATACTCGTATATATCATTTAAAACTGCATTTAATGTATTGACGGGTGATTTCTTCTAGACTAATCCCTGCTGACTGAATATTTTATTCGACGCGATTAAAATACAGAGCTTAATCGAAAATCTATGAATGCTTTAAAGTTGATCGAGCATTATACATAGCAATACAAGGCAAGCGAGTGAGCACGAATAGGCATCAGAGGATATATTTCGAACGACGACGTTAGTTTAGCTTATTTTTTTTTCTAGATGTTTACAACCACTTAACTTAAATCAAGAAGTGTTGACGAATCCGTCATGATTTGCAAGTAACTCGACCATTATTGTATGCATGTACAGATTGGTACAAGAGGCACAGATTAGAGGTAAAATTAAAGAAAAAGATATTAAAAATATTTAATTTGAATTTGGAAATACAAAACCGCAATAATGAAATTTATAAAAGAAAACTTGTTATTTGAACTACTGACTTTTACAGATAATTGTTGGTTTAACCAGAACATTTTTCTCTCCAACAATAAGTACAGAACTTTCACTGACTCGGCGCGAACAGCGAAAGTTGCGCAGAATAGCAGTAAAACAAAGGCGATCTACCTGAACAACGCAATGGCACTGAAGTCTAACTCTGGACTGTCACGTACTTTCTCAGCATCATCAATAATCTCTAAATCCACTTCCAATAGAGGTCTGGCGCTAGCATTCTCGGCACCTATCCTCCTTCTTTGTATGCCACTGTTCTTTCCAAAATGCTTCTCTTCTATTCGATCCCCGTACTTGAGTATTTCAACGGTTACCACACACACGTTTTTCAACGTGGGTATAAGCGACAGAAAAATTAATGAATCCAACTGGGATTAGAACTCTTAGGATCCTTCGTTTTCCATACTGCTAGTCTTGCATCTAGCGTTCTACCCCACGAGAGCTCCACTGCTTGTTAATCATCCGTATCACCTATTTATTTCTTACATGTTGAAATTCCATTTCTTATCGTTTACGACTCGCCCTCTTTCTCCTTTTTTAGCGCAAGATATTGGATAACAGCAGCGATATATTACCTACACTTTTAAGTAGATCTTAAAGTCATCTATTTTACTGGCATTTTTCTAACAGGGAAATCTTTTTATTTTAGTTACACAGAATTATAAATTCTTTACAATTAAAGTTTAGACATATAAGATAATAACATATAAGATAATAACGTATAAGACCAAACGATTTTATATGCAAAATGAAAAAAAATGGGAAGTTACAATTTTATTATGTTTCTGGCGCCAATTTATAACATTTACATTATATAAAAGTTTTATACGTTTAAGTATAAAACAAGCTTAGTCCCGTGTAAAGTTTACATGAAAAAATAATACTGTAATACCTTTAGAAATAAGTCTGAAAGTTTTAATATAAAGTAAGAAATTCTTGTGAAAATTTTATGTCTACCTACGTGTGCGTGCAATATTAATGTAAATAGTACTATGTAGTGATGTATGATGTTTCGTATATTGTATGTATGTATTGCGAATCATATGTGTGTAGGTTGCGTCCAATTCCGACAAGATTGTCTATAAAATAGACAATCTTGTCGGAATCCGGTCTTCAATTTATGATTCTCTTAACGTCGATTTCGAACGATCTAGTAGAAGAGATGAGTCATTTCTTCTAAATGTCATAGCAAAGTTACTCTCGGTTTGCCATTATCTTCCGAGAAATGACGATCAAATAAAATCTGATACGTGTTCCAAATGATTTCGAGGCCTTGATTTTTGAGAACAAACTCGCAACTTTATGCCACAACTATTACTATCAGAGAAATTTAAAAGTTTTTTTATATAATTTATTTTTGCACGGATAGAATTATTATATCAAACTTTTTATGATTAGGACTTACAAATCAAAAACTCCGAGCATTTCATTTGCAACCTCGGATCCAGAGTGTGTATTAGTAAAACTGTCAGAACAATCAATAAATAATTATTTCAAATCTAATCGTTTATTAGTAGTACTATTTAACCTAATTAATAGTATTACAATTTAACGTAAAAAAAAATTGATGTAAGATTAATCATAGTCGATTATTTTCCTCACGTTCAACTGTGATTGATCAATTTCTTAATAGTTTAAGAGTGTGAAAATCCGAACATGCCTTTATAGGCGGATAAAGAGAGAGAAAAAGAATTAAATTAAATTAATGTTAGAAGAAAAAAACACTTGAGAAATCAATCTTGTAAACATTAAGCACGTCGTAAATATTAAACAGGAACAGCAAGAACGAATCATGGCGAGAGTGAAAAGTATCACGAATTATTATATCCGGTATATTGATCAATTAAAAAGCCGGCTAACACACTCAGGAGTAGTATAAAAAGATAAGAGTTATTACTGCAAAAAATTACAAGAGCTCAAGCGGCCGGTTGAAACAGCACAAAAGTAATAGTAAGCCTACTTCGATAATATGCTGCGATAAAGAGTTCGCGGGCAAGTCGGGCACGCTTAAAGCTCAGGACGGCATCGGTCTGTGCTCGGCCTCGGGCCGTTCATCGATCGGTCGTATTCATGGGTAGAGAAACAATTTCTCTCCCGGCAGCTCGTTAGCTCGACCGATATATGTAGTCGATACGGAATCGCAAAGTTGCCACCATACGAGAGGGAGTGAAATTCCGCGAGGACGTATGCGAACTCGCAAGTGGTTTCGATCGATCCTTTCTAGCGCATGTTCTCTCACTCTCTCTTTCTCTCTCTTTAGGGAGAAGCAGGTGCGCTTTACCGCTACGTTTTAACATTCTATAATTCAGAACACACGAGAGAGAGAGAGAGAGGGAGAGAGAGAGAATGCGGAAGAAATTACTGGAGATGGTGAACGATTGCCATGAATCGGAGCGAGTACGCTGATACATGTTTCGTGCGGTTGAAAGTTCCAGGGATATTCACGATTTTCCCGATTTATTTGCAAGTACCGAGGAGATGCTGGAGCAAATTTAGGAACGAATTTCCTCTCGAAAAAAAGAATTGCATTCTTGAGCAGTTAACTTTTAGCACAACCTGATTCTGCAGTGAAAAAAGTTTGGTAATAGTTATCAAACTGACTGATATAATTTCAATCAAATGTTCAGTTAATATAAACTAAAAAAACTTTTATTTTTCTAAACATTTAGTAAGTATAACCAAATGTACGTAATAATATAACCAATTATTTGATGATAAATCAATAAACATTAAAAAAAAATAAAATTATTTTATTCAATATTTATAATAATTATTAGTTCATTTTTTTCAATGTGATATATTGTATATTATATATATTACTGCAAAGTACAAATGGGGTACAAATTATATATTAAATTATATGAACTGGAGATGAATTAATTGGGTAAAAATTAATGTGTTAAAAAATTTAATTTAAAATAATATTAAACAAAAAGTATTTTTATTTTAATTAAAAATTTGCTTGTTACAATATATTCATGAAGAAAATTGGAAATAAATTTTAAATGAAACATGAATTGCGATTACTATCTGAGGATTTCTTTCGCACACAATAAATATTTAAAGTTATCTAACGACAGAATTTCTTTGATTTTTTTTTTATTTTCTTGATATTTGTCGATATGCATCGGTATTTGTTTTACACATTCATTTTGTCAGTGTGATATTTAAACATCTAATGCAAGCGCACGTTTCGCAATACGATAGAAATTCGACGTAGAAATATGGCTTTGCTATTTGGTAAACTCGTCGGCGCGTGCGTAACTTAAAATTCTGTATGATATTATTTTTTTGTGTTATCAAAAGATGTTATCCATTTGTCGGGTGGCGAGCAAAAAGCTTCTGGCAATAATCTGTTTAAATATCCGTGTGTCGCGTATGCGCGCCGTTTTGTTGTAGATTATACCTGGGAAACGTGACTTTTAAATTGGCCGCGACAGATGCACAAGTTTACACGAGAAGGGGTTAATTCGCCATAATCCCCAAGTCTCGAGTGAATTGTCGCGCACCAGCCATCTGAAAATGTTCCATAGAGAAATCCACAGAGAAAACGGAAAAAAAAAGGAACAAAAAGAAACAAAAAGAAAAATACAGGAACGAGTAAACGCCGTACTGACTGAGCTCGTCAGCGATAATGAGACAGGAAACCTGCACTTTAAAGGAAGGTAACTGTATACTCAGGTCAACGGCATCGTTGCCGATGGGTATATCAATGGATCGATCAATTCATTATGATACCGATTTCCCCATTCTGAGACAATCCGAATAATTTTGAAATAATTTCAATAAAGCGCCAAGGTCACGTCTTGAAGGCTTATTCATGAAAAACCTCCCTAGACATTTGAATATCCGCCAGTCGCGGAATAATATCACGTTCGGCTCGATATTAAAAGGCCTCATCGCGCAATTACGTCCCCTCGGAATTAGAATCCTGAATCGGCGTGCTCAATTTCGAGCAAAACTGGGGGAAAAGAGCAGCTTATGCACCAGAAATCGGAGTGATCGAAGAAGGGACGTGGAGCGACAGTCCGCGGATTTAACGCGGGCGGATGTCAGCTGGCAGCATAATTAATTATCTCGCGTTACCGAGCCAAAAGTGATATGTTCGGTCGTTAAACGCGGTCGAAAGGGAGCATCGAGACCCGACGGGGGCTCGTTTTCCATCACAACCCGTCGCGATATCGCCCGTGTCGCGATGTCAAGTGCATTACGAGACATGCACTCATGACGTGTCGCGCGCACTCTCGCTTATAAATCAAGCTTGTCCATCCGTGTCAATACTAACTGGATTAAAGTGAGTTTGTAAAAGTCAAGGGGACGTGGAGATGAGTTTCGCGCTCAAACATTCTCGTTTCCGCCATCCGCCTCTCAGCTCTATCCCAGACTGGTCGCGTCTCCCCTTCGTCTCCTGTCCGCCGCTCGTTATAATCCCTCCTTTCGTGGCGCTTATTCATGTACTGGTAACGCGATCAATGCTTCTGGCACGAGCCATGCCTGTATCGAATACATGCCAGCAGATAGTATCTGTCCGCATCGCCTGTTATCGATTTTCCAGCGGCTCATCTACACAGACCTGCTTTATTACGCGTACCATGGGAATTGTTTGGTCCATTATGCGAAGAACCGATTAGGCAACTAGTCAATATTCACGAAGCTTATAGACGAAGAGATCCACGGATTTCGTCGGACATGTTTACCTATATATAGTAGTAATGAGAGGCGCGTTATTGAATACTTGAGTCAAAAATAATTGGATGAAAACTAATATAAACTAATATGAAACTGTTGCGAATTATATTTACGCAAGTACTTATACGACTGTTCGGAATATTTAGTACAATTAAGTATACTTTAGGGTAACTCCGCCACGTGAAGAATTTAGGAAAAAATAAAAGGATAGGGATAATTTGAGAGAACGATCACTCGGTCATATGTTTTTATGTTATATTAGTATTATGGTAATCGTTTCAGTTCTTTTATTATTAATATTAATAAGGCCATTAGCAGTTGAATCGATTTGTCAATTTAGTAAATAACACAATTGTTTATTATAACTTACATAAAATACTGGGAATGCAAAAGGCTTAATGATTATTTGCTGCTATATAAGTATAGAAGAATAGTAAAGAATGAAGTATAGCAAAATACAAGCTTAGTTCTTGTATTTTTTGTTAGTTTCATGTCTTGTATATTCCATTTGTTTGGGGAGATATACAGCATTTTTAGCGAACGGAATTTATGTTCAGAGCACATGAAGTATGCAGATTGGATTCAGTGCGTCAAATGAAATAAATTCATTACATCAAACACGTACTTCGTAATACTTGTAATATTATGCCAAAGATTATAATTATTATCTATTACTTCGCATATATATATATTTATTATATTCTTATTTTAAAATGTTGTGGACACATTTTGTAAGTTATTGTGTCATTTTCGTCTTGTTTCTAAATTATTTGTAAACTTTTCATCAACCGTATATCCCATTCCTATGAGATATGTGGCAAAAATGTAAGGGTTTTAAAAAGTTTTTTTTAAATACGAAAAATAATTTTTTATTCGGAATAATTTTTTTATAGCAGTATAAAATGTTTATTGGTATAATTTATTTACATTTGTATTTATAAACGTAGTAAATAATACTCGATAAATTAAGCTTTTTATAGGTATACAATCCTTAAATTATTATCCATCCTGAGCAAATAAAGCGGACTAAACTGAGACGAAAAGTCTTCTATTTTGCTATTTTTGCACGAAGTATTAATTACGATAAATCGCTAAATATTGGTCTTCAATAATTTTTTACTCAAATACGCAAACAAATCAACTTTGCAGAAAAACAGTAAGAGAGAAAAATTATTTTTTTTCTTCTCATATAAAGTTCCGAGAATTTTTTCAGAATTTACTCCGAATTTTTTAATATCGTATTTTCTGATGTTGGAAAAATAAGAAAATGCAGTACTAAAAAAATGATAAAAAAAATTCTGAAAAAATTCTTAGAGTTTTACGAGAAGAAAATAAATGATTTTTGTCTCTTGCAGTTTTTCTGCAAAGTTGATAGCATTTGAATAAAAAATTATTAAAGATCAATATTTAGCGATTTTTAGTAATTAATATCTCGTTAATCCCATTGTGAAAATTGCAAAATAGTAGAAGACTTTTCGATTCAGGTTAGTCCGCTCTACCTGCTTAGAATGGATAATTTAAGGTCATTCTGTATATATATGTATATCGGAATTTTACTCTAATATAGGTTAATATAAAATATACGTACATCTTGCAATATATATGTATTATATCCATACAAATAAACACGAAATAGAACAGCGTACATATTATAATGCAAATCGTATCTCTTCATGTAATAACTTAACTCGCAACTTTAAATAAACGCAGTTACCGTTTGGTATGCGCCAGTGAATAATAATGTTAAACAAGCATGGTTAACGTGGTATGCCGGTGAACGGTAATTAATTTCATGCTTATTTCCGAAGTTACGGCACGTGCGGGCGTAGAAAATATCTCGACGCTTAGTGATCAACCATAGTATTGCCATTGTTAATGCAACTGTATTACAATTATACTCGATATTACAGCATCGCTATACCATGACATCGTACCTATGCGATGGTTTGTCTCGAATTGCAGCATTTCGGAATTTTGCGAAAATCTTTTCTGATAGCACCCGGTGAAATATGCATCGATACATATTCAAAGAACGGCATGCATCTCTCCTTCCTCTTACCTTTCTTCGTCCCTCTCTCCCTCTTTCTCCCTTTCGCGAGTTTCGTACGAGTCGTTAGCGTTAATCGCTTTCCGGCGGTCTACGATCAGTCGAGCAAGGAAACAGTCGGTAGACCAACCGTTTACACCGACCGGAGATTTCAAATTCTATCTGGCTCGTCCCGTGCATCTTTCTCTTTCTTTTCTACTCTTTTCTTTTCTCTTTCTATTCTCCCGTCTGCGTCCAATTATTATCTTCGAACACGAAGAATCGCGATTTCTTGACGCGTTTATCCTCCATCGGGTACCATCGGCTCTTAAACGATCCGCGAATACGAGTTGTTTTTCTCGGCAGAATTGTTTCACAAAGTGGAGTTTCTCAGCGAGGAGAAAATAATATTATAATATTTTCATGCATATGCATCAACATCGGCTTTCCCGCGTCACGTTTATTGGCGGAATAAATAATAATTAACGACTTTATATTATATATATAATCCGCGGCTTAAACTGTCTTCGTAACGAAAGACCGAGCGTTTTTTAATCTTGATTCGGACTAATCCTATTTTTTACGCGAAAGTATAAAGAAAGAATATATATCATCGCTTTAGCAATAATCAATATTACACGCTTTGTCGCATTCCGATATCAACTTTGGGCTTTTCGGGTAATAAAAGAGGCAGGTATAATGAAATATGATTTATTACTAAATTCGCGAGATATATACATTAGGCCATACATATAAGAACGTAATCTTTCTCGTATGCTCCTGATTTTCAATGAGCGGAACGCCTACGCTCGATTCTTCGTCGCCGCGACGGCGAAGAGCCTCTCGTGCGTTTACCGCCTTAAAAACACAAGTGTGTACAGAGGTACATATATTTATTTCCGCATCGGCGTTTTTATTCTGTATATGTGTATGTGTGTGTGGATATGTGTGTGTGTATATATGTGTGTGTGTGTGTTGTGTGTGTGTGTGTGTGTGTGTGTGTGTGTGTGTGTGTGTGTCCAGAAGCTCGTTACAACTGAAAGCTAACATCGAGTACATCGTCTTTATTTTTTCTTCTCTCTCTCTTTTAATAACTACACATCTCGCCTTGCGAGCAAAGATACGGGCGCGTTTTTGCACGCGTTTCTCGCGTATATTCTTTATCTGTACTGACGATGTCCCGCGACAATTGGGACGCGCCATTTGAACACTTTCACAATATGGCTAAATATCTGTTATTTTCCTATCGGACGCGAGATTGACATTCCCGCGTTCGTTTAATCACACACGAGACTTCCGAAGTCCTTCAGTCCCCCTTTCGAGAATAATTCTTTACTATTATACATTACAGCGTAGTTATGTACAAGGGTATGTACAATTCTTTGCTCGCCTTTACGCCGCCGTAAATATCGGAGATATGTCCCCGATAAAACGCAAAACATACTGCCGTTCAACTTCAAAGCAAACGAAAAGCTGAAGCTTGCTGGTATATGTAAATATAAAGTGCCTCGTGTTCTCCTGTTGTAATCAGAAAAGACGTATCAGCTAGGTACAGTTTTTGTACATCGAGTGCGTTTAATTGTGTCGACGAAGTTAATTAAGTACATAACAAAGTGTAATAATTGGAGATCGAAAATAACGACGGTGAATGTAATGCAGAATTTATGCATCGCTATCTGCAGCGAAATTTCTCTATCAAATGAGGTATTAAAACGTCTGGCTGCATTTATTATTTAAAAAAACTTTTCACTGATAAACGTACAAGATAATAATAATTATATGAAAATTTTGCTGATATACGAATTAAAATCTAAACGTCAGAGCGATCATTTCGACTTTTGAGTATTTATTGCTTTACATACGTACATGTTTTCTGCGCTCTGTTTTTAATTTTTAATCAGTACTAATAATTTACATTTGAAAGATTTTGTACTTTTTACATTATCTGGATATTAAAGTTAATCCACATAACATATCGGAAAATAGTTATCTATTTGCGCCAACATATATAATTACAATACAAACCGCATAAAAAAAAAGAAATTGGACCAAATGAATGTACAGTAACGCACTATTATACATACACGTAATTAAAACGGTATATGTACCTTCGTCCTGTCGCGATGACGTATTACCTTCTTAAGCCATGACGCAGCACGTTGCTGAGAATTAATGACAAATTCTCAACTCGAAACTTCACCTCCCCCACCTTAAAGTTCCGACGGGTCTTTTGCATGCCAAAAGAGACATCCCGATCGTGCAGAACCTTTCACACGCGCGCTACAACTCGTTAAAAATCGTATGTACAACAATTTTTTTCATCCCGCAAATTGTATTTATACGTCGAAAAAGCGCGTTCTGCTTGCACTCGACTTATTCGTAAACAAACCGAGCACAATACTACTATAAACGAAGACTCGAATATTTCCGTTCCTCTTTATTACAGCTTCACGCGACTCCGTATAAATGCGGCGCATCCCGCGAACAGTCCCATGGTCGCGAGAGATCTTGCTGCTGTTACCTAGGAAGTTATCGATTTCGAGACAGAAAGCATGGAACTGGAAGAGCTTAACGGTCGTGTTTGTTGCATGTTGCCGATATGCGCATCGAGGAAAAGCGAAACAAAGAAAACAATAATGTTGTTTCTGAACGCGTGTATATAACATTTCAATATGCTTTATCACCAGTAACGTATCACATTTTGTTATGAAATTCTCCATGCAAGCTCGGAATTTGAATAACTGAGAATTACGGTAATAAGGCAAACGACGCAAATCACATGCGAAAATGCGTTCAATGTGCTATTATGTAGATATCGTTTTCGCGTACAGTTACGAACGGCTTTTCCGTGGATTATGGAAGATGATTGTATTCACGACGAAGGCAAAGACCGATATCGCTCGTAAAATCCGGAATTCGAATTGAATATTTTATCCGAGTCGTCCCTCTTGGAAGTGTTAACTAAATCTTAATGAACGGTATCTTAATCGTATAGTCTGTGAATATCCTCCCGTTTAATATTCTCGTTAAGACGAATATTCTAGTGTTGGATACGAATCCACTTTATTGAGATCTCGATATCCTGTAGATGGATTTTTTACGCCTCCGTTACTCCAAAATTCTGGTTATTATATTTATTATGTGAACATTTATTTATTTATGTCGATCGCGACGACGCACAACTGTACCAGCGAGACACGCGAAAACACAGCGAAACGCGGAAATATAACAACTATTAATCTCGGGTGAAAAAATAACGCATTTCCGCGGAGAGTCCTGTATAAATATCTACGTCAGCCGTGTGTACGTTGAACTTTGTAAATTAATCGGCTTACGCGTATGAATCATATTTTCCGATCGCTCGCGATCGTTGATGGTGGCTGCTACCGTTTGTGCATATATGTTTATATACATGTGTGTTTACGCGATAAAAAAAAAAAAAATAAACACTTCGCGCATACTGCAGCGCTGATGTTCGTTACGCATTTTATGCGCTTGTACGATCTCGCAGGTGTTGAAACGCCTAGAGCAAACAGCAAGCCAATGGATTCCTTAATTTTTTTACAAGACTATGATTTTTCATTTGCCAATTCACGAATTTACGTTCATTGATGATGTTATTTTTAATCGATTAACCAACTAACCGAATTTATAAATAAATTATTGTATAGCGTTTGAATAAACTTTGTTTTGTCTCTTCATAAAAGTTAAATACAAAATAATTAAATGTTTTTCAAAATATTTTTAGATAAAACATTTCAATTGAAATGTGAATACTTTTTCAATTTCATTTTGTTTTTTTTCCCAATTCGATCAACTACGAACTACGGTGTTTATCACGTTTTCGATTTTAAATATAATATGAATTTTAATAATTCTTGGATGACTTGTGAACACATAAAACGATAACGATGAAAAATTGATGAAGCGAGTATTATCTATAATATAACGATGAATAAATTCTTTCAAGATTTTCTAACGATATTCTTTTCTACGATAATAAATGCACTTCTGGATTACTGTTTACTCCAGAGAAATTCTCTGTTTTGCACTTATTCATTTAGTGGGTTTTTTCGTGTGATAAAGTATTTTAGCAGCAAAAAGGGAGGGTGATCGTGCAATCGGAGATCCATTTCTTTTTGGCTTATTATTTTAATTACACGTATCAATTAAAAGTTATAATTAGAATGAAGGAAGCTTACGACGGGGGCTCGATGAAAATGTGTGCCTACCTTGTTGTTGTATATATATTTACACTCGACCGCGGCACGTATACAATCGATAACGATTGCATCTCGACAACTGCTGCGCCCGTTATCACTGACAACGGTATCACGCTGAGAAAGTTTCCGAACCCTGAGGTACAACGTTCTCGACGCTTTTAAATTTATTTCTCCTGGTTGCAAAAATTTCGTATCATTACATCGCGGGAAGATTTGCAAATTAAAAACTTGCAATATATCACGTTCAGAAAATTATGCATCGTTTTTTAAAGCTACTTCCCCGAGATATTTGTTCCGTATACGTTATCATTTCTGTCCCTTTATTCAGATTACATATTTTTGAACCATTTTATGATTCAAACATAAGCAAGAGAAACGAAAAAATGGAAAATACGAAACACGAGATTTGCATGCTTATTATTTTAACGGGAAAATATCGAAAATGTCAAAAGTCTCGCATTGCAACCAAAATTGCATGTGGGAATCGATATATGCCATTATCGGAACCACTGGATGTATTTTTAGTTCATTAAATTTTCTTGGTGTAGACTTTAAATTCTTAATTAACTCACGAGTGTTATCTGATACAGTATTCAATTACTTACTCTTCTTCCCTTTGTCGGCATAAAATCTCATTTCTCATCCATGATTCCGATTGATTGTACTTCTTTGAGAAGTACTTAACAGAACATAAAGATTCATGCGGGGTTCGAACTTTCGAAGAAAGTAAGAAATCAATGTTTCATTTTATGTAATAGTATCAAGTGACAGTTCAATTTGCAGTTTCTGTTAAATCCATAATAATTTGTTAATGAAATTTTATTCAAATTTTATTTTACGGCTATAGAATCAGTTCATTTTCCAACTTATATCGTTAAGATGGAAAGTTCGAAAAGTTCCTATTCGTTATCGAAAGTTTGAACCCCTGAGTGCGACCGATTTGAATCTATTTTACGAGTAACGATGCAGATATCGATCCTAACAGAATAGACGAGCGTCAAGGAGGAGTTCCTCGCACGTGCGAGAACTTTGTGGATGCCCGCTTGGTTATCGCGTATTTTCTGCCGTAGTTAATTAGACTATCTAGGATTTTATGCGTGTTGGGAAGATGAGGGAATGTGTACTCTCGAGAGTAACGACGAGCGGATCGATGTTTATTTTCCTTCGGTCTAACGAGAAGGCGCAGCGACGTGCAAAAATCGCAAGGAATCGTGGCTGTTCGCCGTTGCGATAACGATCGGCAAGTCTGACGCGAATCCCTCGCGATTTCTCGTCGCAGTTCGCTTCGTATTAAGATATGATTGTCTTTCGTCACGAAACGTTGGTCATTCTTCGCCTTTCGGTTCCTCTTTGATCCGCTTTCCCATTATTCTCTCGCGTTAGTCAGCTTGGTGCTCTCATCGCGCCGGAAGATTCTACACAGGCAGCAGAAATCGTTGTAATACTGCAGCTACTAAAAGACACAGCGATGGTGTCTTCAGGGTTGCGAGACCTTGAACTGAAACACGAAGGAATCAACAATTATTAGCGGAAATTTTTTTTTCTGTTCGTCTATCTTTATAGACAGACAGTTGAAATATGACGAATTAATTAGATGTTTGAGTCGCTAGAACTCTCTGGTAATTTCTCTTTAATGAGAGAATTATTACAAATTATTTGCTATATCACCGCATACTCATGTCAGTTTATTCTAGTGACAATTGAGTTTCCGTCTCAAGCGAGAAAGATTATGGCGTTAGTATGAGTGACAGTTTAATAATTATGACATTCAACTATTCGAATTACAGATACGTAAACGAAGATTACGAAACGATGATTTTAATGTGCAATAAGAAAATTTCATCCGCGTGAATTCTCTTAATATATCGTTATTAAATGATGATATCAATAAAGAAAGAAATATCCAGAAATATGGAATCTACATATAACTTCAAACATTACGTAACAATTTTATTTTACGTTGCTATTGCCATAAAAATAAATCGATGGCTATGTACAGCAGAACACAATAGTTTTGCACCCGTTTTATGATTGTCTGCTGAGATAAGACCATTCTCCTAGATCTAAAAGTATAATCCAATCAGCAAGGAGAAAACTTCCAACAGTTGCAAAATAAACGTTCTACTGAACGCAGCCAATAACAACAAAAATTATGATTGAATCGCGAAGTTTTGTTAGAAAATTGATTTGTTTTTATATCAGAAGCAGTGCGAAATATAGAATGTTATATAATTTCTGAAGGGATATACAGATTCTATGTGTCTTTACATATGTGTACGTGTATACTGTGTATGTACTTAAATTCATAATGTCAAATTATACCCAATTTAAATTATTTTCAATCATTTCTATAGATCGCAACTGTTCCTATTCAATATGCCATTAATTCAACCAACAAAACAAGATAAATAATTTAACTCAAAGAAGATGTATTAAATTTCACCCAAATTTAATTTATTATTTATTAAGTGTATACGTTAATATTGATACGTTGTTTACTTTGAAACCAGAAATGGATTGATTTACATTTTGACCTACATGGAAGTCAAAAATAATAAAATGTTATTTAACTCAAAGATTACTGTTGCTCCTTTGATCTCTAAAGTGTGTGTATGTTAGCAAAGTTAGGAAGGTATTAATTGATTAATTATAAAGCTTCAACATAGAGTAAGATAGTATATAATTTCAAATAAGATATAATTCTGAACGAAATAAGATCTAAATCCAATTTCAAGATTTAAGTTTGGTAACTGTAATCTTATTGTGAGGAGAGTACTGAAGAGTACTATCAAACAAGACAAAACCAAACTTACATCTCTAAAAGTGGATTCAAATCTTATTTCGTTCAGAATTGTACCATGTTCAAAATTATATCATCTCTCATCCTACACATATTTCAAAAAGAAAAGTCTGAATTTGAAAATTCGCGTACATATCTAATCTATTTACAATATCTACAATGACAGTTATGGATTTTAAAAAAAGTTGTTAGATAGAAGACAGATAGGAGCTTAGAATTAGTATCGTTACCTTCGTCACGCACGAATGCTTTGAGATAACTCGATAAGCTAGTTTTCTTTGGAGGAATAGTAGTTTAACTGAAACGTGTGTAACTTTCGGATATATTTCGTAACGAGATGAACGACTTCGCAAACGGCGTCCTTATTCTTGTACTCGCTACTACGCATCCTTAACGCTGACAATTTCTCAATTCCAGTTGTGCTCTTATCTTTCAACTATACTAAAACAGGCATAAAATGGAATAACAAAATTCAGCCGGAAGTCATGAAACAATATAAAAAAATCAATATGCTGCGTATATATGATGAATCATAAATATGTGCCACGTAAACAATTTTTTTAGCGCAATAAACATCCTGCATTCATACAAATTGGTATGGAATATTATCTAGACCATATTTGAGGCTGATTTATTGAAATGAATAATAATAATAATCCGACATATTTTTTTTTACAATAATAAATTACTAAAAAGTTTTATGAAATAATTCAATAATTTTGTCGAGATGAGAAATTGTTCGACCGCGATAAAACCGAATGAGAGTTACGTTTCCGTGTACGTAGAAAATATGGGAATCACGGACGTGTGACAACTTGACCGTCATACATCGCGTGCGAAGCGAAACAATGTGGCCACTATTCAGGCAACGTAAACAGGCAGACAATACGAGTCATTCATATGACATAACTCGGAGGTCCTATTGAGCTACTGAAAATCGTCTATATATAACAGTTTTTCAGATTTATTTCACGTTCTTTTCCCTTTTTTTTTTTTGACCACCAACGAACGAATGTGTACGGTATTTCTATCCGCACTTCGAAAGAAACGGCATTCAACTCATTCCGGAAATATAAAGAGAAATACAATATCAGCCGTCAATACAATATAACCCAGCCAGAGCTATTGTCGTTGCGTTTCGGTTATTATTTGTGAGGAATAAAGTTTTTTTTTACGCGTACGGTGTTTCCGCTTTCTATACGGAGGCAACGCACCAAAGGAGAAGAGAAATTCGAGTTTCAAGGATCTATATCGAAATTGTTGATCCGTCGCAGATTATCTTCCCTGTGATTTTTGCAAAAGAAATGATAAAAATCTACTGTTAAATATCGAAGGGGCAATGGCAACTGAATCCCTTGATAAATAACATTTTGTTATTTTCAACTTTTATAAGTGTCAAAATGTGAATCAATCCATTTCTATAGCTTCAAAGTAAACACGTCTATATCAACGTATGCACTCAGTAAATAATAAACTAAATTCGAGCTAAATTTAATACATTTTCTTGGTTAAATTGTTTAATTTTAGTGTTTTAATTAAATTAACGACATATTGAGTAAGAGCGGATATCACACATCTACGAAATGATTAAAATTAATTCGAATTTATTACATTTTGACGTTAAATTTAACAGTGTAAATGTGTTCATATTTAAAAATTTTTGTCTTCAATTTGTGCTCCTTCGTAACATTCCATTTTTTATCGCTTTTTATACCAAATTATTAATACAACATAACTTTCGGCAATAAGGTATAACGTTAAATTCATAATTCCAGTTTCAGTTTTTATAATAATTTAAAAATATATGAGTACATATAAAAAATTGTTTAAATATTTACGTTACTACAAAATATTTTAACTTTTTAGATAAATTATATTTCGCGACAGTTTATCCATACGTTTTATCGTAAATTAGTAACGACAGATATACGCAGGGTTTTGTGCATAATAAATGTTCGCGGTTTAATTCTACTCGACAGAGTACAAATATATAATTAGATAACAAAATATGCAGGAGGAAAATTACGAGGACATTTTAAAATTAACTCATCCCGTCTGATTAAAATGGATTATAGCCGGCCGAACGGGATACCTTTTGGTAGGATCGACGACGTCGTGACCGAGTTAAGCCGCGACTGGGTTAAAGGAGTAATAAGGAAAAGGGGGTGCGGAAGGATAATTTGAGAGGTTGTGCGAAGAAGGAGATGAGAGGATGGGGTAGGAGGAGTGACACGGGGAGACGAAAGGTGGCTGCTGATAGAAAGAAAACTGATAGTTGGCGGAGGTTCGAGCTATAGGTAGCTAGCTCGGCGGTAAATGCAGGAGGCGTAGCGACGCTGGCCGTCGCGTACAGCGCTTCCAAGAACGATTCCGTCTAACGAGAAAATCGAAGATCGTTAAGAGCAATTTCTTCGAGTCGTTCGACGTCTTTTCCGGTTTGCCTTACCTCTTTTTACCTATCCTCTCCTTCCTACCTTGTGTTGTTCGACCTGACTTCGTCGATCGGCACTGGTTGACTCTCTTTCTCTCTCTCTCTCTCTCTCTCTCTCTCTCTCTCTCTCTCTCTCTCCTCCCCTCCCTCCCCCTTGCTCATCCTCTTTCCCTCTTATTCTCGCGTGAAAGATTCTCCCCCGCGTTACTCCTTCGCGTTTATTTCTTTTACCCTTTTACCCCGTGTCGTGCACCGCTCGACTCGCCCGGTCGTTATTCGGAGGCCCACTTATGCAATTAGGCCGAGTACCTTTGGGGTATCTAGCGACGATAAAAGCACAGCGTCTCCTCTTCGTGTTTCGTTAATAGGCATCCTCGGTAATGTCCGCGGCAAATAACAGATGTGATTACGACAACGTTATAAAGGTTATCATCGATCGCTATTATTTATGTAAGCAAATACATGAATAATTCATAGACTTGCAGAACGGATATTTTCATTTTCTTCAAGTTCGCGAAAACTTCACTCCTTCACGCCCGTCGATCTTCCAATTTCGCAAAATTAAACAGATCAAAGTTATATATCATTTCCATAGGAATTTTGCGCGGAGCGTGTCTCGCGTTAAATAACAATGTGGGAATTGGCCCGGCTTAATGTGACTCGAATATTTCCAGACGCATTACCACCGCGGCACGACGGCAAAATATCCCGATAACTAGGCCGCGTTTGCGCCGAAATGTTTGCCGATTTACAATAGCGTAGTTATACGCGGAGCTAGTCAAATGCCGCGTATTATATGCATTGTAATTCCTTCCGCCCGCCCGCGGGATTTGTATTGCGCGGCGTGACGCGACGGCATGCAGCTAACGCACATTTGATCACTCTCATTGCGCATTCGTAATGCATGAGTCGTTACGGTCGTCACGGTCTCGCGATGCATTCTCAAAAATCTTGTCGTACAATTCGAAAACGTTTACTTTCTTGTCGGAATGCAATTACTGCTCGTATTGTTGGAAGAAATTTCACCACTCTGGCGCACACATAAAAAGAACAGTTCTGTTGAATGTCTATAACTTTAGTTAAAATACAGATCTGAAAATAATTTTATTTGACTATATCAAAATAATTATACAGGACGCTCGAGCTGATTGTTCAAATTGATTGGAGCATTGCTCTTTATGTTTGAGCTTTTTTACATTGTTAAATTCAAAATGTTGACTTACATCGAATTTTGAGTTATTTTTAATCATTTCTACAGGTCACCACTGCTTCTACTCAATATACTGTTAATTTAACTGAAACAATGGAGTTAAACAATTTATTCAAGAAGTGTAGCAAATTTAATTCAAGTTTAATTTAGTATTTACTAAGTGAATATATACGTTAATGAACACTTTCGTTGAAACGGAGCAATTCAACAGAAATAGGTTGATTAAGTTTTACTAACCGCACGTTTTGTAATAAAATTATACACACTTTTACACACTTGGAAAAGTTGAAAATAACCAAATGTTATTTAACTTAAGAAATTAATTTAAACCTTTAATATTTAACGGTGTATATAACATTTTGGAAGTTTAACGGAAATTCTTTTTAGATCTGTATCTGGTGAAATTTTTAGATACTTCAACAAAATGAGTTTTTCCGTGTGATATACGCGAAATAGCTTATACGGCTCTCATGTGTACTATTTCTTTATTGAAAGATGTGTATTTTTCGATGTACTACCTTCTTTATTGCTGGCCAATTGCATCGCGATGCGATAAATTATCGATTACTCTTTAAAACAATACGCTGTTCAATTTGTGTCACCTGTAACCGTTTCCGATATCTTAACGCCGATATTCCAGCGGCTATAATTTACAAAAATAGAGAGCGCGACACGTAACAACACCCGCTAAATTACAAAACAAAAAATATATCTGCGGCAGGTGTTCCACTGTTCGTATATATTTTTCCACCGTATTTTTTGTCCGGCAAATACAATCGTATATATACAAATGTGGTAAATCGTTGATTACCTTTGTGGCCCTAATAAAAGAGAGATATGCGTTCGGAACAGTGTGAATCGCTGGCTGATCGGCTGCGGCGGCTCATTCTGGTTAAAATTGACCCGAATCGAGAGCGCAATGCTGCAGGCGTAGAATGATTCGCATGCACCCCTTTCTCTCTCTCTCTCTCTCTCTCTCTCTCTCGCTCTCTCTCTCTCGCTCTCGAATGTTACTATTGCGATTTCAACGACTAGTCAACTGCGAGTGTCTGCGCGTTCCCACGAAAAATAGTCTGCTTACATCGCCACGAAATATTGCCGCCGCGTCGCGTGTAAACGAGTGCTCTCGCGAAAAGTCGATTTATGGTCCATCGGGCGAGCCGAAAAATACTATTGCGGTAAAACTCTCGTGATATATGTATATCGGCATACGTCCGGTGTCCACGAACGTGTGCGCGAGTATTTGCGCGCTGTAACGCCGCGCGCAAATCGTGAATTTCTTATCATAACTCGAATTGCGTGACGCGAGGGATTAGTTGATAAATATTTAATCGCCGTTGCACACACCGAGCGTAGCCGGAAGCGTTGTTGGTCGGAAACGCGAATGCATACAGACACACACGACTGTGTACGATCTGATGAATCACGTATTTACTCCTACCTTTTCATTCCCCGGTTCGCCCATCCGATTTTCCCTATCGGCGACACTTCATGCTAGGGAAACGAGATGCTTTCGCATCTCTCTGTAATTTTGCCCTTATTACAAATGTAAGATGTAATATGACCGTCGATTGCTTCATCACGCTACCCTGGATATCAAAGAAGGTAAACAAGGAGAGGAACGTGAAAAGTGGTCGAAACTAATTTAAGTAGAAATTAGATGATAACGAACGCACGGTCGCGAGCAAATCCAGTGGGGCGGGGTGAAGGAAAGGATAAAGTAACTGCAGGTGCAGCTGGGTGAGAGCGTGTTGTGAGGGCAGGTGGTAACGGTTGTAAATTATTGTCTTAATTTCTCCGCAACCCTTGCTCCCCGCGGGAGCCGAGTCGGTCGATTAGTTGGGCCCCGCTGTAACGCGCGGGTCCCATGCTAATTTCGCATGCCGGGAAATAATAAAGCTTATACATTTCCTCGAGTGGTTACCTTGAAAGAAATGTATACGGTATATCGATAACCAAAGTTGTTGCGAGTGTAAACATCTTTCATCGGAGTATAGCTTCATTTACCTCCGTTACTACACTTGGCACGAAATGTGTTAAATATTGTGATTTGGAATTTCTAATTTGTATAATGTGACATTCAACACGAAAAGATTTTGTTGAAGTGTTGAAAAATCCGATTAAAACTTTATTTTAGCAAAATCTATTAATAATTTGTGACGAATAATTATATAATATTATTGAAGGCCGTTTTAAATAGACTCGGGACGGAGTTTTATTCATGATTTAAATGCTTCAAAGTATAAAGTAATTATATGTAAAGAATAAAAAATATATAAAGAATGTATATAAAAATAAATTTTCTGTGCTATATGTATTTCTTAATTTTATATTGGAATTATGAGAGAGAATATATATGATATGTCACACATATAATATTATCATATTACATAAGCGAATATTAAATTTTATACGCACTAGTTTTCTCACTTTTCTCGTTTCCGAATTTCCTCATTTTCTGATGGTTTATTATTTAATTATCTGCATTTATGTACAGTAATTTAATAAAGACATACTGTGAATGTAAATAATTTTGTTCTCATATTTCACAAGCATATAATTTATTCTCAGACATAGCTGTATTAAATTATATATGCAATTAAAATTTTTGAATTATGATTATTAAATTTGTCAGTCATTTACTACATGTATGTCGCATTCACTTTCCGTTTAGTAAAATAGTATATATATGTAGACATAAAGCAGAAAATTTAAACACAAATATTAACTTTGCAGATATAATTTTGATTCTGTAAGTGTTTATTACGTTTATGCATTATCATACGTTTACGGCATATCACATTATAATACATACAATTCTATCTCCAATATTATCCCATATTGTATCATCTAAAATGAGTTTAACAAGAAGAAAAATTATTCATTAATCAAACACTAATTTCAAAGTTTTCTTTTTGTTCGCGTGTTTAATCTATTTAACTGAAGGTTGATTGAAATAATTAGATTCAGGCTCGAACGTCTATAATCACGATGCTATTATTATTTCGTCCACGTGATCTCGAGCTTCGATCGCGACTCGTTCGTCTTTGCCGATTGTATATCGATCGTCTCGTGTCATGTGGACTTACCAAAGACCTCGGTGTTGCGAATATCGACGAACGGCTCAACTTCGTGGCTCGATCGTACCGTCGCCTCGCACCTGCAACAAGATATTCTATCATTCTTTGAAGTCGGATCGTTAATGGCTGGTCAGACCGAAGGATAAATTATCGCGTTCCATCGCGCGAAACTCGCGTAAAACGAGCTACCGTATTCGCGATGTATATTTATGAGGAGTATGCGCCGAGGTGCCAATAGGCAACGGCTCTGTCGAACGACGGAAATATACGGTATGTTGTAAACACTGAAATTACCTGACGTTTATCTTGTCGCTGGCGAGATGACCCGGCTCCAGCTCGAGCAGTAGACTCGATATCGTCGAGTATAGCCCGTGCTGTTCGAACACCAAGTCCGAAGAATCAGGCTTCACCTGGAAAAACCATCGTTCGTTGCGCAACATTTCTTTTCGCGGTGAATCGAATTGCAAGTAACTTTCCGTTTGCAGCATCGAGGAAGAATGAATGTTGCTCGTCGTGAAGTTCCGTCGATCAATTGCTATTACAAGCTTGAAATATGAATAAACGGGCAACTACCTTGATGTAAATAAATCTTTGCTGTTTCTTAGAGTCGTTCGCGTCAATCTAGATTAATGCTAATTATGTACATTAATTCTATCTGAGAAATTATCAATAAGATTGACAAATTGTTGAGAAAATAAAAAATATAAAAAGCACAAATATATTACGGAATAAAAAAATACTAGGCGTTATGATCTCACTAATCTTTGATTTAAGTAACATGTATAATGTCTTACTTCAGCGACTATAATTTGTACGTATGGATCAATATACTTCAACAGCGACCGATTAATTTAATTTGCCCTTTCACGAATATTTCATTAAATTATACCAATGTTCGCAATTATCGTTCTTGATTAGGATCTCTTCGCGTTTTTGTTCACACTGAAGAGAACTAAAATTTATGATCGAAACGTTTGCGTTTTTGCATGTATAATTGTGTATAATTGTAGCTCGCGTGCAATGTTTTATTATTAAAAATCTATATATTGCACCCCAACTGCATGGGTTTTTTTTTTACCTTATTCTCAGTCTCTCACATTTGATTATTGTATAAAAAAAACAGTTAAACTTAAAAAAGGTTTAAAAGGCACTAAGAGTACGCGCTTCTCGAAAATACTTATTATTCTAAATTAAAACGTAAAACTCAAGTGATACTATATTTATTAATTTATATATGATAAAATCTAAGTGAAACGTATTTTTATAAAAATTATCTTATTTGAGATAATTTTGAAAGTACTGACGTAATATCATTTGTATCAAAGAAAGAGATTTAATATCAACAACTGACACCAAGTTCAATTGCAAAATTAAAAAGTAGAATCCAAATGGTACTATTTTTATTAATTTATGTGTAATAAAATGTAAACGATGTGTATCTTTGTAAAAATTGCGTTTTCTTATACTCAAATCAAGTAATATGTATTCAAGTGGTACCATTGAATCCATTCAAGACTCCAAGTAGTAATAGTTATAATTTATAATTCTTTTTCAAAATAATATTATATTACAAAATTGTGTTATCTTATTCAACTCAAGTGTTATCATAAAAAATTCAAGAAGTAACAAAATGAAAAAATTTAAATGCAAACATTTTTTATGTAGAAACATTTAGTAAAAGTAGCCAATTAAATATTCTCTTAAAAAGTACTATATCTCAATATCTAAACCTGTGTGTTAATTAAGTGTGATCCTCGTTGGAACTGATCCTTAAGGACAACATAAATTCAGAGCATAGGGAATATATACGTACCTGGTAATTATATTTACATCTAATAAATCGTAAGCCAGACTCTGTCCCGATGCCGAGGAGCAAAAGACACTGGAGCGGCATGCAATATGCGTCCGGTATACATTGTTGTATCGCCTCAAAGAACGCATTGAGAAGGAAACGAGGAGCGTAAATGTGACGCCGCGGGACGACGATAACGCAGCCGCGTAATGCTTCGGCGTGATTGCCGATTCTACTAGATGCACACCGTGCGCAACGCTTCGCATGCAACGCGATAAAACGAGCAAATATCGTTTAGAGACGAAGTTAATATCGGCGTGGGTAGCTTCGAGATTATCACGAGCATGATTACAGAGTATCGTGTCGAAATGGAATTAAATGTAAACAGGCGTGCTGGCAAACAATGTTGGTATCCTGAATAAAGTTCTTATTATTATATATGAGACGCATTAAACGTTATAATAAACATTCGTTGTGAAAAAGCACAATTTAATGGACGTAAAATATAGGATGACCGAGAAACTGTTGCTAAACTTTGTACAAGAATAAATGTTGAAAGTGGGATTAGTAAAAATATGCTATAGAGAAGTACATACATTACGTATAGGGGAAAAAAGCAATTGTTATTCCATACTTTCAGCATTGTCTCTCGCAAGATTGGAATCGTTCAATTCAATTTGTGACTAAATAAATAAACAGATAAAATGCTGCATTTGTGATTACGATATATTGCGAGTGTATCTCGAAATGGCGAAATTGCAATACAAATTTATTGTGAAAGCGTCCTATACCTTATTAATGCCACATACATAGAATGGAAAATCGTAATTAATGCAGATATATTTGTTACTATTTACTTTTATTAGGCTGAAAAAAACGCGCGTTGAAATGTATTAATGATACCTTCCAACGATCCCTTCAGACGCGTTTGTCAGATTCGCTACATCCATGTTCCGACTTCATGCAACAGTCGGATATACGGATCTCGCTTTGTAATTCAAGTCCTCCAAGTTCTTTATACCCGTATGTCGTATTTTATGTGACTGGAATTTCCATTTTTTGCCGCGACAGCGACACAATTCTGCTCGCTTATTCCGCACCGCCTTTACTCCATCCCAACTCTTTCGTTCTTCCCATTTTACTACACGCGTATGACTGTATCCTATGTGTTTTCCCGTCTATCTTCGAAACTCGAGACTCAACCCCCCATTGTCTTCTATTAGTAAGCCACCTTTGCGTATCCATATACATTGCATACCCACCTATTACTTATAGACATACACACATTCGCGTTCGCCAAATTGTTCACGGTAAGAACTATTTTGCTCAAGTATCTAAAAATTTAATTTTGATATACAGATCTGAAAATAATTTTATTGAAATGTCAAGCATGGACAATTCTGCAAATAGTTTTGACATTTTGGTAATCGATTTGGATGATCTACATAAATGTTTTGATAATATAACAAAGTTATTTTCAGATCTGGTATTTGGGTCAATTTTTGATATTTTTTTTTTTTTTATATATTTCAGCACTATCGTCCTTTTCGTGTACATGACATTTTAGAGGTTTTCGAATATTTTCTTTGCAAAAACGAAAAACTTCGGTGTGGGCCGCGCTTATGCGTGTACGTGTTAAGCAAGACGAGCAACGATGCGGAACGTGCGAAAGTTGACGGACGGAACTTCGTCGAAAGTTTCGGTACGACACGACGCTCGTTTGAAGCGCAGAATTTCGTAATTAACGAAATCGCGAGACTGCTGTGACACAGCTACGCAAATGGGGCGAAAACGGGACGCGCTCGTGTTTCGACGTCGTTTAAATGTTGCCAAGGACAGTCGCCATCCCTCTCTCTTTTTCCCTCCCTTCCTCTTCTAGAACGGACAAGCGTCTCTTGAGGAAAGGATGCTGATGATGTACAAAAGAGTACATCGGCATCTCAAGAACAACGAAGATCTAGCGGATAACATTACGAATACACGTCGGAATATTTCAGCGGTCGTATATGGGCATATTATCGATAAATTCTAACGCTTTGCGTTTTCCCTATCGTTTTATGAATTCTGGGTGGGCTTCCACCTGGGTTTTGTTGTTGGATGGATACGTACCTTTGTAGCCAGACGTGTTCTGTCCTGACACAACTACACTATACATTCGGCTACATATATTCTACTTTGTGTAGAAATACGATGCAATTTCGTCGTCTTCTTGGCATATCTATGGCGTACTTACGCGCTATCTTTGAACAGTCGTCGTCCGGCAATTCGTTTCGGCGTGCGCTCGGTAAAAGACAAAAGTGGGATAATAAGGAAATACCGGCAAAAGCCAGATGATTAAATCATTTCTCTATTTGGATCTTAATTCGTTAATTGTATTCGTTTCAATTGCTGCCGTTTCCAATTTTTCTCGCTTTGTACGATTTTCTCACGCTATACATAGAGGCCCCTATTATGAGATACCAAGTTTATTTTGGGCAAATGCTAGAAGTTTATAGGTAGAATTTAAAAAAATAATAGGTCATTTTGAAAGGAATTTAATAAGCTTTAAGATAACGTTACATAAAATTTAATTCAAATTACATTTTTTTTTGAAAATTAAAGAAATGTACTAAGTGAGCAAAAATTGCAAAGTCAAAAAATTATGCTCCTAATATGAGATGCCCTGAGAAATCGATAGTAAAACGCAAAGTATAGTATTTCAATTTCCGGTTGTCTTTTTTATTATTATACAATAACATTTATACTTTAGCAACGATTTTCACTATAACATAGGAGCATGAGTTATTTCATATTAGGAATATCCTGGGTATCTCATATTACGATTTCCACAGCTTGTGGTTTTACGATCATCAAATCTAACTTCTGTAATTAAACAATTCAACATATCCCATATTTTTCTATTATTATAATATTATTAGATATTATTAGAGTACGACCTTACTCTACTACATGAAGAATTTATTGCCAAATATTTATTTATTAAATAATAAACAAGGTTTAAATGCTCATCTCAATGAAACTTGAAGACATCCAAATTCTGCAATCTTGTTTTACAATGACTACAGGCATGATCTAATAATAAATTTTCTATTAAATAGTTTTCAATCAAAGAGTAATAAATTCATGGTGGAATCAATAGATAGTGTTTATTAGTTTGGCAGAAACGCCGTTATCTTATATTAGGCGCCTATTTCATAATAGGAAGTTTTTCCCCTATATTACAATTTTTACCCTACAGTTTTGCCTTTTTTTTTGCACTTGTTCTCCATCGAAATAATAACAAATTCCAATATGGTAACAAGACTTCCTCCAAAAATTTCTTGTTATCTTCCTTATCGAAATCTCTCGCGCAAGTTCTCCGATATCATAATACAAGTCATGACCATTGATTGTAACGTAATAGCTTTAACATGATAGTTTTTTTTTTTTTTAATAAACGTGTGAACTGGACTCAGATCAAGAAAACGAATGCGAAAAGTCGTTCCTTCGTTTTATGCATTGACTAGTAATAGCTTGGCCAGAAATAATTCATTAGGACCAGCAAAATTACTCTCCATCTGTTGCCGTCCCTTGCAGACACAAACCACGACTACAATGTTCATTATGGCCAAGTGTCGGCGGCATTGTAAGTCTACAACGTAGAACACTTTCTTTTATAGTAACATAATTCGTAAAAATACTCATTTGGCCGATATAACAACGACCGTCGAGGAGTGCTGCCATTTTCGCTGCTCTTATACAATGATAAAGGGTTAAAAAGCGAGTGGTTATCACGAAAGTAGGGATTTAGAATGCAGCTGGTCTCGCTTTTTCCTGGGTTATAATCCGGAATGACCTTATCTTCTTATGCGCGACTAAGAGAGTAGAAGGAAAAGTCAGAATATTTTTGCAGTTATAAAAAGTTGCTTTTCAAATTTTGCACAACGCATATATAAAAGTTAATATTTGATGAAACTATTTTTTCATTAGAAAAATATTTAAAATAAATAATTCTCTTGAAATAAAAACTGAATAATGTAACAATTATTAAGGACGTATTTTTTAGTAAAATAAAATTGTTGTGAATTTTTTAATATTGTATTTTGAATATTTTATATTATATTTGAAAATTTTGTTATATTGTATTTGAATATAAAACATTTGACAACGATCTAACGTGGATCAAAATTTATTTCAATAAGAAATATACGTGTTTTTAAAAAATAATTAAGATAAAAATGAGAAAATTTTTATTTAAACTATAAACTGTATTGTTAAATATTAACCTTATTGAACTATATTTCATATATATATAATATAAAAGTTATTTTTATACGTAAAATATCAATACCAATCACTTTTTATAAAGACTAAACACTTATATCTGTAACACAAAATGTAGAGGAGAGTTGCCGAGAGCGTATCACTTAATCTATTTTTTATTATATTTTCCATTTAGCACTGTTTTTTGCAAATAAACATTAGAAATTGTAGCTTAAGGTTTTGAATGCTTATTATTATATGTTACCTTTTCACCAATAACAAATTAATTTGCTATAAGTTTTTTTTGTAACTTTTTGTAATGCTATAAAAGATACGATTTAGGCAATTGGTCGCCTAATCGTACTTGTATCTTTTATCGTATTCTTTTTTTTTTAAGTATTGAATTTATGAATGAAAACAATTGAAAGTATAAGATTAATAAAAGAAATCATTAACTAATATTTAAAAATTAATTAATACCTAATATTAATAATTTATTGAAGAAAATAAAATATTTTATAATTATTAAATAACAATAATAAAAAGATAAATGATGTCAAAATAAAATTAACTGAAATATATTTTTGCACGTGACATTTGTATTGATATCAATTATTAGTTTTATTATTGTCAGTTATCAGTGTTATCTGTGATAGTATGATTTGGGAAATTTGATGGATTTTGTAAAAATATCAATTTAATCTTTATAGTTGCAAATATATAAATACATATACAGTGAATGTAAAATATTCTACAATAAATCTTCTTTCATAAAAATACAAAAATTTATAATAAAATTGAATAATCACGTTGTTATCAATTACATAAGTTGATTAAAAATTAATATCAGATGTACCTAATTTTTTAAAAAGTTGCTAACGTCAATAAAACAAGATACAGGCTATTATATTTTTTTCACATTATTCATTTCTTATGTATTTTATATTATTGTTACTAAAAATGTTGCCTATATTAAGTAAATAAATAATATAATATTGAATACGATTTAGCCAACCAGTACGCATTTGACAACTCTCCTCTACAATTTAAATCATTAAAAATTAAAAATTATACTATACGAAGTGCTGAATAGTAGAAATTAAATACAAAATTTATTCACTGATCATAAACGTGAAAATGAAATGAAATCAATAAATTTAGAGAAAATTGAAGAAAGAAGCACCCTAAAAATTGAATGTTCAGTCTCTATAACTGTCTTTATCGTAACTCTATGACGACAATACGAGTCTTCTATCACGCTGCTCATCCACGACATATTCCTCAAGTTGGCGAGTGATCGAACTTTTTCGTTTCGTGAGATTACTTGACTCGCGTTAACAGGTTTTTCGAGTCTCGCGACACGAACATTTCCGAAACAATATTACTTGTTAAGTGCTATACTAAACTCGCGCAACTTCTAATGGACGTCGTTGGGAGCGTTGCAAAGTTTTCTCGAAAGGAAAACGGTTCGAAAGGGGGCAGAAGGCATAAGCGAGAGGTGTGTTTCCCGCGGAAAAGGGAGATCGGAGTCCGATAGATAAGGAAGAAAGTTTCAGCGCCGCCGCATGCGATTCAGGCTCTAGAGGAGCGTTGCTCGTTATATTGGCGTAATCTTTCGGGGTCTTTAAAGCTTCGTCGGAAAGCACTTGCACTTTACGTGACGTGATTTGCCTATTCTCAACGTAAGAGCGTCGTTTATTGACACTCTCCCGCGTGGTCCCATCCGTGCACATCGCGGCCGACGGGTAATCTCTCGTGTAAACGGTGAAAAAGACGGCCCATTTCAAGTTTCGCAAATTGAATAGTCAAGACGCCGCAATTCCATGTTTTCGGCAGTGTTACGATCCTCCTGAGAGAAACACTCATTGTCAGTTATAACAATACTTGCTCCACTGTATACTTAAGTTAATGTAACAATTAGAATACAAATGGCGAAAACTATCAACATTTTTTTTTTACTACACGGAGAATTGTTTTTCTTAAAATTTATTCTGAAAATATGATAGTTGTGGTACAATATTTTAAAGATTTTTATTATGCACTTCAGTAAAATTAATCAAACTTATTATATATTTTATTGTAATTTTATTAATGAATGAGAAAATTTACATTTTAAAATTCTTCGAAACACAATGTTATCCCAGGGCTATCATATTTTCAGAATAAACTCTAAGAAAAAAATTCTCTCCATATATGCTCAAGTTATAATCCTTCTATGATAAGATTAACTTGGATGTAGTCACCTCATTTTTTTATGTAAACGATTATTTGGGATGTACGTATTAAAATCATATTAACAGCTTATTGTAAATTATTAATTGTTTTCCTATTTAATATTTCATATTTGAGAATATATTATGGATATTGATTTAATTTTTTGGAAAAATCAAGTAAAACCCAGACAAATATTAAATGAAATAAATATCTTAAATAGCTTAATATAATACATTTTTAAAAAGTAAAAGTTTTAATGAACATAATGTTTTTTTGCGGATTTTTGATGGAATCGCACATTTAAAGGTTTGTAGAGAATAGTTATTAAAAAAATATGTTAAACATATCCATACAAAATAATATTTCATAATTCACCTTTTTTCACCGCCGGAGTATAAAAATATTAATTGTCGGATTAATCTGTGTTCTCTTTATAGCTTAATCCTTATATTATTTCCAGATATTATTTCCAGTATGTCTGACTATTCCTGTTATTCTCATTAATAGGATAGACAAAAATAATTATATGAGTATATGCCGCGGTCAAAAAAAAAAAAAGCTTGAGATATTCTCGCCATTTATCTTCAACGATTTTATCGAACTTCTTCCCTATTCTCGCTTAGAGCCAAGAAGTACGTCCGGGTTTTCTTCACTCGACAACGCCGATAACGATACATCAATATGCATGCGATAGACGCTCCGGCGGCCTCGAGCGATAGAAGGATTGAATTATTCGTGACGTGGCGAGAGAAAGGAAACTTTGTAATAATAACGTAAAACGAGAGAAATAAGAATCCCGCCCGCCGAATAGAACTTTCTCTCTCTCTCTCTCTCTCTCTCTCTCTCTCTCTCTCTCATTATCTCTCTCTCTCTCTCTCTCTCTCTCTCTCTCTCTCTTTCCCGCTCTCATTCCACACACACACACACACACACACACACACACACACACGCGCACGCACGCACACACACACACACACACACACACACACACACACACACACACATCTTTGGGGTTGGATGCACGCATCTTTACGTCGATTTATCGCGTGTCCGTTCTAGTTGCGTGAAAAACAGACACGACGTACGGCAAGCGAATGTTAGATTCAAAAACATTAGTGAAAAACAAACGAGAGACTGAGACAAGAATAAAATCCGTTTCCGGATTTATCTTAGATTATCGTGCGGCAAGGGGAGATATAATAATTAAGCGGAGACTCGCTCAAATTCTTCATTTTTCTCCCAGTAGCTTCCTCCGTCGCAAACGCAAATTGACCCTTCTCTATTGCGCGTCGCGGATTAATTAGAGAGCCGTAGCTTTTTTTCCCGGTCCCGTCTCTTTCTGAATGCGTGCTTTTGTCTCTCCTTTTGTCTGATTTTCGCGATTATCTCCACGGTGTTACAAACGGAGGAGTTCGAAACTAACGGTAGGAGAATAATATTATAGGTGGGCAAAAACCACGGCGCAGCACTGATCGCGCATTACAAGGCTTCCAAGTACTGGAATATCGGCGCACAGCGATGGCCGGTGCAGCTGTACGAGGGATCTGTTTCGCCGGTCGTTAATTGGAGCTTTGGCTCATCAAGCGTCGCCGTTGCTTACGCGATGAAATCGAGCCACATCGCCGCGATGGTCAAACTCTCAGTCGGCTTACCGTGGAACCAGCTTGCCATTCGCGCGTTCTCTCTCTCTCTCTCTCTCTCCCTTCCCCCTTTCTCTCTCTCTCTCTCTCTCT
>NW_017305683.1:1811253-1813391 GCF_001594115.1 Trachymyrmex septentrionalis
CGCTCTCTCTCTCTCCCCCTTCCCCCTTTCTCTCTCTCTCTCTCTCTCTCTCACACACATACACGCACACACACACACACACACACACGCACATTTTCCATCCCGTCACTAGTACCGTGCAATCCCATCCAACCCCAACGCGTGACCGCTTCTGCCCGCCAGTGTTATCCACGTGCTATTCCAAGCTTCACCGTTATACATACATGTATCCTATAGATTTCGTGCAAGTTTTGTCATCCATGTGACAGCGGGTACACGCTGTAAACTCTCCCATTCGGCAAAGATATCACATTGGAAATAATATATAACGTCGACCATTTTATCTGTTTCTTACCGTATATCTAGTTTATTAATCTGTATTATCTTTGACCGAAATGATGGAAAGTTCAATGCGACATTTCTATCTTGTGCAACATTTTCCTCGATGCTGCGAGAAATATAAACGTTGAAAAACTATTGCACTCACCTGCTGGCCATTAACGAACCATCTGAGTTTTGCGGCAGGATGGGACTTGCCGCTGGTGCAATTCAGCGCGAGCACGTCTCCGCTGGCGTACACCTTTTCCTCTCCGGTTATCGTTGGCCTTTCTTGAGGTAGTGCTGGGAAACAATTTGAGAAAATTGTTAGATGTAACCCGTGGGTACGTGTGCGTTAATTGTACGACATGACGCCATTCATTTTAGCTCGTCTTAAAGCTACTGTTTCATTTCTAAGATGACAGAAAAGAAGTACATATTGTATAATCTTACTGTAAATATAGTTGTGGGACAGAGTGTCCCACAACTACTGCATTTCCTCTTAAGTTTTTTTGAATTATAATTGATTAAAGATAGTTTGTAATTCAAAAACTATTACAGTCCCGATATTTTCGTATTAGGACTTTCGTTTTAGAATATATTCAAAAGAATCCTAGAAGAAATAATAATAGAGACTATAAAAATAAAATGATTTTTTTTTTACTTATAAAGCATTTAAAGTTAGCTTATAATTAAAAAAATTATCGTAGCCTCGACATTTTCGTATTAAGATTTTCGTCTCAAAGATTTTTTTATCTCAAGAATACGTTCTTAAGAGGAAATGCGGTAGTTGTGATATTCTGTGTGTAAAAAAAGAAAAGAAATATGAGCGCGCAATTTTTTCTGTAATTCTAAATTGGAGTACATGTATAAAATAATCTCCGCAGAAATAAAATTTGCAAATACTATTCAAAAGAAATTACCATCTTAACTTTTGGGAAAAGAAAGAGAGAAAGAGCACGAAGAGACAATTCTCAGAATGCGGAATTGCTTATCTCAGCCTTATTCTCCCAGGACGTCTAATACTAAATCCCACATTGTTTCGGCAGCATAAAAAACAGCTTTTCTCTTTGGGAACTTTGCATGGTAAGGCATATAAAGTCGGGCGCGCCATTAGCAAGAAGTTTTACTGCCACTAAACGCGTTTATTAACCGAGCTTTAGATCTCGTGCATTTTAAATTTTGGCGTATACGTGCCGCTCACGTTAATGTTCTTCATAATGAAGCGGCCGTACAATACGCCGTCGCGTAGACACGATTAATAGTCGAAGCCGGGAAAGTGAGCTCCATAAGAATGCATCGGGGATTAGGTGCGCTCGCTTGGGAAACACTCGCGAAATTTATGACGATGGTCGAGGCCGAACGCGCGTTTGTTTGATGCGTATATTTTCTGCCAGAGAGAGTATTCTCTGGATAGAAAATAGATGCTCTCTTTTATTTACAAATTGACGTTAAAGCTTGATTTTTATTTTTAACTTTGCTTTTTTTAAATTAAAATAATTTTATGACTTTTTTACATGGATACATGTTTTTTATAACAAATTTAAAATTAAAAAGATTTTGATGTGCGGTATCGTATTTTCGAATTTAATCTTTTTTGCTAAATTATATGCGAAAAATACATAAAATAATAAGATTTCTACAGCGTTGCAGAAATAAAATTCTGTAAAATTTCGATCTAAATTAAGAATTTTTCCATTAATCTCCTTAGACGAGTGTTATTTAAATAAATTATATATATATCCATGAATAGGTACATATCGATTATGCTTGTAATTACATTATTTAGTCGTTTTTGGTAATATAATGCATATTAAATTTAATATTAATTTTTAAAAAAT
>NW_017305683.1:1813491-1820398 GCF_001594115.1 Trachymyrmex septentrionalis
CTCCATTGTGGGTTAATGTAAGACGACCGGATAATTTTTATCAAAATCACTCTCGAAGATACCATCCCGATAAAAGTGCATCTTCTAGATAAGCTTCTAAAGCCACGGCGACACTCCGTTCGGAATATTCAACGAAGCCATTCCAGGTCTTACAATAACCATCTTCTCGATCCTACCTAACTGACGTTTCCGTCAGAAGCTGCGTTAATAACTTTTCCAACTAACAAATGCGGATTATTTGTTTTTATTTTCAGTTGAATAATTTTAATTGAATTGAATTACTGTTCAATTATTTCAGTATGCATGAGTATGTTACATTGTAATCAGTTCAAATAAAATGTTAACGAAAAAACATTTTTTGAAGAATATGTATGAAAATTCTTTTGAATATATATTGATAAACCTATCGAGTTGATAAACAAAAAAGACAAACGAATGATATTATTATGAAAAGCAAAAAATGTGATTGAAATTTATAATTGGAATTTTGCATGCCGTCGAAAAAAGTTTTTCTTGCAAAAATGGATAATTAATATTGATATGACAAATATATAGCGGACACAGATATTGATCGAGCAACTAGCAAGTTCCCATGCAATTAACTCTTAGCATGCTTTAACATTTGGCAATAAAGTTATCGTCTTGCCGACAGCATGGCGACGAAATAAATTCGAATAATTCACACTCGCTTACTCCCGTTGAAACGCACTCGCTCGACATCGGGAACGCGATCGAACTTGCACATTAGTGAAAGAGATGAGAGGGAAAAAGAAAAGAAAAAAGTGCATGAGTTTGACCGTTAGGAGAAAGTGAGATGTAATCAGCTATGAAAACGCAATCAGATATCTATTTTTATGCAAACGAAAAAAAGTATAGCTACGTCCGACAGCAAAAAAAGCTAAATTATCTCCAATACAAAATCCAGCTTTCTGCGATTTCATCTTACGTTTATGCATGTTTAATAGAAAATCGAATATTTTACTTCTGTATCTCCGTGTTCTCGATTATAATGAATTTTTCGTGATGGTTCACAACTCAAAATTCACTGCAATCGCGAGTGAAAGGCCGCAAGGCGAACGACGCGGGTTATCGATCTTTCCGCGAGCTAGCGCGAGGGAGGAAATTTCGTCGCAGAGATGCAGTGAGAGACGAAAAGCCGACAGGCCGGCAAAACTTGGCACGACGACAGCCTCCTCGAGGCTTCTACAACGATCTTAAAATTCCCTCCCCCCCCCCATCTATCCTACCACCCTTCTTCCATCCTCATCGAGTGTCTTGCTCGCGCTGGCGCGCGGAACATCCTGAGTCTCTTTCTCTTTTTCCGTCTTCTTTGGTGTGGCCCATGGCGGCCTCGACAGTGCCTAGTTACGGCTTAAAACTTACGATGCCGTAATATTTATCGCGTTTCGACGGCTTTATGTTCACTTAAACTTTAACGTCCACGCTTCGCGCGCCACTCGGATGAATTTTGTGCTCTTCGTGGGAACGCGGACGAAAACGCACGCCCGTTGCCTTCCTTTTTCTCTTTCTCAAGTCGACCGAATGACGCGACACGACGAGAAATAACGACGTGGTCTTTTTCTTTCGGAATTCTGCAAGTTGGCACGTTTCACGTCTCAGCGATGTCGGAAAGCGCGTGATACTGACTCCCGTGCGATTAACTTTCTCGTTTTCGCATTAGCGACCCTTACAGAAATCCAATTTATAATACTGGTTAATATAATATTAAAAATTTATTATTTTGACCAGTATTTATTAATAGCAGTAAACAACAGTGCTTTTAATATTCAAAAGAAGTAAAAACGCTGTTGTTGTCTCTAAATTCTTTAGAATGAAATCTCACTCTAAAGAAAATTCTAGTCTTGAAAAGAGACAGAATTTTCAGCCTTTAAGAGTGAGATTCCAGATTTCTAAAGAATTTAAAAAGTTTAGTATTTTTGATAGTCAAAATAAGTAATTAATTCTACATTTCTATATTAAATTTCTCTAAGAAAAATCATCACGTGATTTTGCATTATTTATTTGATGCTTTGAATAATATGCACTGCCTCTCAAAAGTTTGGAGTACCCTCTAATTTTTGAGTTGCTTAATAATATTAAACTGACAATCAATTTAATTTATGATATTATTTCAGGTTCAGTTTAAGATTGCATTTCAATTCCGACAAATTGAAACGGCGCGCAGAGAAATTAGAATTAAAAAATAAATTTGAAAAATTTACATATTATTAATCACCAGGATCGACTCTGATCATAAGATTGTTTTTCTTACTTGTATTAAAATTTCACTATTAGTAAATAAAAATGATAAACTTTCTTTTCGAAGTATATAAGTTATTCCAAACACATCTGATAATATACATCTCGCAATTAAACGTATGAATATGTATATTTCTATGTATTACGCGATTGCATGAGAAAATTTTTGAGAGCGCACGGTAAAACTGTTATTTATATCACATAAAAAGTAATTATTTTTTCAATCAAAATTGTTTTCGTGACTCGTAGGCTCTTATTGCATGCTTTATATTTTTTGGTACTGACAAAACAAAATATAAAATTATTAAATTCTATTAATTACACTTCAGCCAGTGAATTACACGTCCGTTTTTAAATGTATCTCCTTTATTGAATTGTTAACGACATACGCGAAATTATTTTTGTTACGTGCAACGTAACTTCCGCGCGAGCGGATAGCCGTTTGAAGAATTAACTGAAGAATAAATGCGCTTAATGTACATATTGTTGTTTACATCTCTCGTCAGTATTTTCTTTCTGTAATAATTCTAAAATCCGTTCACCGCAGCCCACACTTTGCCATTCACGAATTATATTCATTTACGAAAGGTAGACAGTGTATTGTGGCGAAATAATTATAAGACGATTACGTCTACCAATAGCGGGGCGAGTCCCTCGTAATCGTGTCTACCTTCTCTTGTTCGTACCGCCCACGTTGAGGTGAGTTAATATCCAACTCGGAGCCACTATGTACCATGTATCGCCCACTTTGACCGTATGATAATCCTATTGCAACGGATACCGCATCTAACGTGTGCTTGAGATAATTAGATACGCTTCCTTTGATCCTCGTAAGAACAGCATACGCACCTACGCGCATGGCCGTACAGGATTGCGTATCCACCATGAATTGATCAGTCAGTATCCGAAACGTCACGTGGGAGTCACGTGTCGCGCGATCAACATTCGAAAGTGCAATCTTGAAAGGAAAAAAAAAAAAAAAGAAGAAATTAGCGTAATATGCGTAGAATCGCGTGTGTCCGGTGCCGCGTTTACTATTTCATACTTTTGCTTTGTCACGGGATAAATCTGTCATATTTGCAGTATTACACATATCGATGCTGTATCTCGCCGCTGTATCATGTAGCTGGTAAAAGCGTTTCGCATTCAGAAATCGCAGAATACACAGAGATCAAATAACAAATGAATAACAGACAAGCAAAAAAAGAGGGTAGATGACGTTTTCAGTGCAGATTATTGATGAATTTGTAACTCCGCACGGACGCGTATGTACGTGCGTTCGATGGCGCAATCAAATAAAGAGCTGAACGATTAATCAATCAAACTGTTATTCGTTTACCCGCTTGAACTGGTCAGTGGAGCAAACGATTATCTGTTTGTCCATCTAATCAATGAAGCGATTATATGGCTGTTTTTTTATCCGTTACAAGGTAAAGGGAAATCTGAAAAAAAAATCTACGCTAATATAACGTTCAAATTAAAGGACAGATATAATTATATAACATGTACAATTTTATAATTTGATATTCTTTGCTATTATTTCATTCATTAAAATGATAATTTTTTTAAATAACTTCAATAATAACATTGCATATTTTTATAATAAGTGTGGAATTTGCATTTCTAGAGGTGGATATAAAATTTACATTGCATGACAATTTGGAAAAATATAACTATTTTCCATTATAATTTATACTTTAAAAATGTCTTATCCTAAATATTAATCCGAATTAAAACATTTTAAATCGCAATATTCAATCTTTTTCAATTATTTTTAATTATATTCTCGATTATCTCTCGATTACTTTCCATTCACGTTTTTCTCTGTCAAAGTCTTGTCTTTTGTCGATGGTCTTTTATATTATATTTACCATTCGTTTGATCTCATTAGTGTGCAGTTACGTATATTTCAATAAGGCGAACTTGACATTCGGTAATTACCACATTCTCCGACTGCTAGATTGTCTTGCGAATAATACCGAATCTCAATAACACTTGCAAACTTACACGGCTCTGTAATCTGATATCGCCAGCACTTTGGTGGTGAGTTGCCGTTAATTTCGCGAACTAATCGGTCCATCGTAGCCAGATGAACGTGTAAACGTGGTAGCGAATTCACAGTTAGAATGGCGCGAGCTCGCTCCACCGTCAAGGATGATGGAACGTCACGAAAGATAGCTGCAAGTATCGACTCCTAGTTTCCTTCATCAGGAGATACGGTTCTCTCTTTCTCTCTCGCTTTCAGCATACTATTGCCGAACTCGACCACGTCGTAGTCTTTAGTCGAGTTACCAAAGGATAGACGACGACGCGGTCGCGTTCAAAAGCATTATTAATTAAACGCGACACCGGCCCACTCACCTATGACCTCCATTCTCGCCTCGGCACTGACTGTATTAAAGCTCGGCCCCTCTCCGTTAACTTCGCACTTGTACATGCCGGTGGCATGAAGGTTTGCGTCCTGCAGCGTCACTGTCTGATCATTCGAGCGAGATTTCTGAAACAGAAAGTGCTACCTCGTTTTACGATGAATCGTAAGGAATGATGCGTTGAAGAATTAACGGATGTTACTTAAATGAAAATTACATCAATCTATTTAAACACCCCATTTGACCTAGATAGCAAACGTTATTTATCACTTTGATATCCAAATAGTATAGATGTCATTTTGACGTCAATATGATGACAAATAACGTCATTTTCTCTAAGGAATAGTATTTATCAACTAATTTTAATGTGACTTATTAAAATGTGTCATATTAAAAATCTTTTCCTTTCTCACTTATCATATTTGATTGCTCAGAGCTATTTCTATAAGCGTGCCGAAGTTAAAACTGTAAACTGTTATGGAAAGTCGGAAATATCAACTTGAAAATAATTAAAATGAAGATAAATTATATATTGAACGTCTTCTCGATATGGCATACCTGATAGTTTTCTTTTTTCATGATTTTCCAATACTTCTTCCATTGCTTATAACTTCTTTGTTACTAAAAATACGTATATTTGCTTGCTATTTTTATATTTTTTTTATTAAAATGCCAGACAATATAATTATATTCTTCAATGTCTGGTGTTTTAATAAAAAAAATATTTTTACAATATGTTTATTTTTATGACAATTATAAACAATCAAATTGAGTTGGAATGTCATTCCGTGTTCTTTCAATAATACCATTTAAGGATTAAAACTAAATTAAGCAAAAAACATGTATGTTATATGAGTTACACTTAAGCGATGAGAAATATTTATAATATTTATATAATTTATGCAACAATTCATTTAGAAATTAAATTTTTTGTTATCAATTATTAAAGAGAAATATTAAAAGTTAATAAATAAAGATAGATTGCATTAAAAATGAAACGAAGGAAGAAACATCTCAGATATGTCAAATATATCGGAAAAAATGGTGAAAGATGCATATTGCATCTGATTTGTACGGTGCATGCAATTTATTTTTAAAGGCGGATCTGCTATTGCAGACTATTACGTAATGAAATTATAAAAGTTTGAAAATATCGCAAATAAAGATAAATTGCGTTAAATTATACAAAAAGAAAAGAAGATATATTTTAAGATATGTCTATCAAAGTGGCGAAAGATGGATCTAACGAACTTCGCGATTCTTCCGAGCTATTTGACAGCGTTTAGTCAAGGTATAATAATTTGTGTCATTACTGTAAGGCGGAGCGGCGGGACATCGACTTTACGAGTCATTTCGTTTTTAGAGCAGTGAATCGTGCCGGAGTAGTTACGTTGTTACAAATGGCGGTCGCAGATCGCGCATGATTACGGAGTTGTTTTCTTTTTGCAGATTTGCGATCTACGATTTTAAAAGACTCCAACGCTCGTTCGCTTTTTATTGTATTAAAATGCTCGTCTATTATGTTCAAACTTATGCGTCAGTGGAGAAAAAATTAAATGGTAAATTCACGGGTTCGAGACTTTTATGAGTTGTATATCTAATAAAGAAAATACAAATCTCCGTAGGAATAATTTTTTAATGTAATTAAAAGCATTAATATAAAATTGACATTGATATTTTGAACAACATTCTTTATATAACGTGCTGGCAAGATGCAATTATATCAATTCGAAAAATCTCTATATTAACATATGTCAAGCTCTTACGTGAGTAAAAATGACAAAGCGCAAATGAAATTATTTCTCCTTTTTCTCGTCGATTTTCAAATGTAAAAATCTTCAAATAAAAAAAAGTAAGATAAAAAGAGTAAAAATGAAGCTTGCAACGAATAAAGTAAAACTAGAATTCGATATTGGAACAATATCGATGTGTAAATATGAAGAAAAATCTGCTTTTTATTTTTAAATGAATTGCAAATATATTCTTTTTCTCTTAATTTTAGATGGATACAATCAATCTATTACGTAATTATAGTACAATAATTTAATTCAATTACAGCTCAAGAAAGTGAGCTGTTCCAAATTAAAAAATGCAATTTTGTCCATCTATCTAAAAGGCAAATATGGAAATTCAATTTTATATGGAACGATCCGGCTGGCACTTGGATCGTATATAAAGAAATATATATGCGCACTTAAACGAGCGAGCAAATATACGTGCTTATTCCATTTATAACGGCATGTGTATATCTATATATATATACACATATACATATATAT
>NW_017305683.1:1820498-1828617 GCF_001594115.1 Trachymyrmex septentrionalis
AAGAATTATGCGGCGGAGAAGCGAGTCTTTGAATGTTCACGAAGCGGAAAATTGGAACACTTCTTTACTATTCGAGTTTATGGAAAATACACTGCAGATATGTTCACTATGACAACTTCCCAGTTTCGTAACAGGACTAAAAGCTTTCAAATTGATGTTCAAAATAACGAATCAGATTTTCCTGAGACAGATTTACTTACTCAATAACTGCATTAGATTGTAACAGTTTTCATATTATATTTTTAACAACATGATCCAATAAAATTAACAAAATAATCCAATTATGGATTGACTAAAATTCGACTAGAATAGTCTTGTTTACGAACTAAATAGAAAAATAAAATTTTTCTATTAAGAAGTTTAATAGAACTTATTTGTTAGAAAGATCTAAAATTATTATTATAGTCTTTTCATGATTTATTATATTTTCACTATTTATATCCAATTTATATATATATATCCAATACTAATTTTAGTTTTTCGACCTAATTTTATTTTAAATCCTAATAATTATTATACAATAAATATTTCAAATTTAAAAAATGATTAAAATGGAGATTCTCTTAGTGCAAAATTACACGTATCATAAAAAGTTTCTCTAATGTAGAATGATTTTAATATAAAAAACTTTTCTTTTCAACTAACTAGTATAATTTTGAAAATAGTTACATAGGAAATGGGACATCCAATATGTGTACGTGCGCTGATTCATTGTTGCAGCACGTCTATTTGTCGATAAATTATCAAAAGGCTTATCCTGAAATACCTAACACGAGCGATCGTAGAATTATATTGGATCGGATGAAAGAAAAATGTACGTTGTAGAGAAACGGTGAGAAAGATAAACGCCGTTACCGATAGAAAGGCATCGTGCTGTGGTACCCTGATGCGGGAGAAATCCGCGGTATCCGAAAACTTTTCAGGAAATACCTTTCGTGGGTGCGATAAAACTTCGCAACCGGGAGGAAGTAAGTAAGCAATGTCTCTTTCGAAGATCTACCAAACACCTTCAAAGATAGTGAAAGTGTTAAAGACGCTATAAATTTAAAAGAGTGATAAGTAGGACGGTGTAAATGAAAACTTATCTAGAAAATTATATCGCGAGTTTTATGTAATAACGTTTCACGTTTCGTTAATTATGTATAATCAGAGTTGGGCACTTTATAAAAATTATGCGTTACTGTTACGGTTACTAATTTTTTTCTAAAAAGTAACTTGTTACTATTACTCATTAGTAACTTTAAAAGGTAACCCGTTACCTTTACAGTTACTTTTAGAAAGTGAAGATTCATTACTTTTTTAATGTAGTATTAACATAAAATATTATATTATTCAAAAATTAATTATTTATAATTAAAAAAAAAACATTATTTAATAATTAATATTAATTGTAAAAATTGATATTAAAACTTTAAATTCTAAATTAATCTTATAGCGAACTTTCATTAAACTCGTATTTAATAAATCTTCGATAATTCCTTATATTAATATTTTTATTTTTTAATACATACTTTAGGAAATTAGATCTAATTTATGAACACAAAGTCTATTAAAAATTTTTATGAAACATTGTTTTTAAACATTAGTATAGTAATGAAGAGTGTATTCATTACTAAATATTTATAGTTTGCATTATTTATATACTATAGATTTTCAATATTGGCAGTAATTATCAGAAAGCAGCCTAAAATATAAAGTATAAAACATTTTCCGATATTTAAATTTCTCTCATAAGATATTTCTAACCAATTAAAAATAGTGCGATCTATTGAATAGTTATAAAAATAAGAAGGGATTAAAATAACGATAAGGTAACGGCCGAACTTACCGTTACTGTAAAAATATAACGATGTTACCGTTATCGTTAAGAGGAAAGAAACAATTGTTACCGGCGTGACAAACGGTAACGACGTTATAAGTAACGCGTTACTTTTCAACCCTGTATACAAGTAATACGTCGTGCAGTGTGCGATTCTTTAAAACTAATTTGTTAATTAGAAATAGAAATAGATTTATGTTTCAGCGCACACGGTAATATTTTAGAATAAATTCTCGTTGGACTATAGCAAATATATTATTAGGAATTAATTATACTTTTAAACTTTGTACTTCCTCAATTACTAACTTCAACTCAACGTGTGAGTTTCAAATTATATCTTTCTTCGCTAGTTAAACGTCGAAAAGTATAGAGACATTCTTGTAACGTTTGTCACAATTTTATTCGCATTACGTGTTCTTACTAACGATGACAATGACGAAGAGAAGTCTTACAAACGAAGTATACTATGTATCTACTTGGCGATCTTTACGAGAAAATTCAGACGAATCGAAGTAGGATCGAAAAGTCGAACGACCGAACGTAAGGGAAAAAGTCGAGTAATACGCTCCTTCGTATGTCCGAGAGAATTTTATTACCAGCAGTAACACGTCCAGAGATTTTTCCAGCAATGGAGAAGTACAAACGCGAGTTTCCACAAGGAACGGAAACGCGAAGGAAGGAAGGCGCGCCAACTGCGCGATCACGTGGAGGAAGTCACGAAGTATAAACGACACGGTACCTGCGCGGCAACGTTGACGTTTATCTCGTAGTAAAGGCGCTGTCGGACATAGAGTTCTTACGCCGACAAATCAATTTACGTCCCTCGAGAAAAGTTTCGCGAAAATAAGAGGGAAAATGACGGCGGGCGGCAGAAACCGTGAGAATCGTATTACCGCCGACAATATTTCCCACCAGCGGCAATTCGTTCCTCAAACGTTTTGCTTCTGTTCTGAAATGATAAACTAAAAGGTCAAGGTAGGCACGAATTTGTATCGAGACTGTCGTTCGAAAAACCAGCTCTAGTTCAGATCAGTTATATCGACTCTTAATTTCTAATTCTGATCAATTCTATCTTCTGATTTCTCTAAAGAAGAAGTTGTAAGAAGAATTGTGATGCAAAAGAGTTTAATATAATGAATTTTATAATTCTTATATTTCCTCATATATTAAAAACAAAAATTATAATTGCAAAGGGTAATCGCTAACTCGGTTCATATTAATTAACCGAGATGATTGATTAACGACCTGTAAATATTTCAATAATAGTAGATTTCTACAAATAAAACCATTCGAGCTTGGTTAAAAGAAACTCCATAAACTAGTGGTTTATTGGTCCGAGTCGAAAAAGCAGTCGACAGCGAAGAGAGAAATGCACGATAACTTCCTCAAAGCATCCGAGATTGTTTGTTGGCATCACTACGGAAGTTCTGTGCAAGAACTTGAACGAAGGGGAGTCAGATGGATAGATGGAGAAATAGATAGATAAATAGATGTGGAGGGAGGAAGGGAGAAAGAGGGAGAGAGTGAGAGACAGAAGGATTAAGAAAGATAGAAAGTTTACCTAGACTGTAGGTACGCGCTTCTAGTACATCGCGAAAGATCCAGCTGTTGATTCGTTTTCGATGAAATTTCAGACTCGAGTTGGCAGGTAATTTCAAAGCCGCGTGTTACTTCTCCCCTTTCCCTTTCTCTCTCTCTCTCTCTCTCTCTCTCTCTCTCTCACTCGTTCTATTCTCTTTCTTTCTCGCTTTATATCCATGTGCCTTCCATTCTCAGCTACGTTCTTGCGTAGCTCAACTTTTTCATCATTTTTCCCAAGCACCTCGGAATCTCTCGGTTTTACGGCGAATTAGCGAGCGCCATTCAAACCGGATGCATCCGTGCCCGATGAAGGTAAACGCAATTATTACGCGAACGGGTGAGGTGAAAACAATTTTTACATTAGTTGCCCTTTCACGCGTCTGAAAATCTAGAAAAATTCCAGAACTGCCCCAAGCTGTGAGATTCGTTATTACTACTTTATTATCCGCATTATTCGTTAAGGGAATATTAGGATAGAATATGCATGAAATGATGATTGCAGAATGAGAAAAAGTATATTAGCTCAAGTTCTCGGTTGAATTATTTTTTACGAATTGGCAATAATTACAACGAAAAAAAAAATACAGCATTTACTGTAATATCAAAGAAAATACAGACGAGGTTTTTAACGACATAATGTTACAGCGATTTATCAGAAATTAATTGTTATATGAAGTTTCTCATGCAATCATAATAACTTAACAACGACAAAAGAAAACGGTCGAAACGATCACAATTTATATCTGATGAACGGTATATCATATATCATCTTGTTTTTCTTCCATAAATTCCTCTCTACATAAACTTCGAAGAAAAACAGGGTATTTTTCGTCTATAAATCCTAATCAGAATATATGATGTCCACTCAATATATTATATAATATCCACTTAATACATAATACTATTTTATAAGTAATCTCTTTATCTTTATTTTGGAATTCATCGAAGATATTAAACGCTATTTTTTGCATTTAAAAAATGTAAATAATATACATGCTGCCAGCATGTATATTATTGTGGGAGCATCATTTCTTCATTGGCCTGCTTCATTTCTTGATGCAGAATAATTCGATTTCCAATCAAAGAAACGCATGTTAAATCGCGGAAATTAATTCTAATCAAAGATTAGAATTCTAACTTTGGAAAATATATTTCGTAATTCAATAATAGACTAAAAGAAATTAGTAAAGATATGAGAAAAAATTACAAGCAGATTTATAAAAATTATGTGTATGGAAACCACGGAAAGGAGGTATTTATAATAAAGGATAAAGAATAACGGTAGGATACTTTAGAGCTTCTTTTGTCCGCTCTGCGCTTAACGATGTCATATGCTGTTAAATTTGCATGGTTCCTCACACTTTAATACACGCCAGAAATCAGGCACGACGGCGGGTAGACACGATCGCTTTTGTCCACGAAGAGTTTTCTCCGTTGATATCGGGGAACTATTGGACCGAGCCAGATTAATAGTCCGCTATCCAATACAGAAGGTTCGAAAGATCGGCGGCTGGGCGGGAAAAGGGGATGAACCGATTCGACTCACGTAATGCTCGTTACACGTCGGACGATATTAACGAGCGCCAAGGAGGGCGGAACTTTCGTGCCATCGAAAACGTGAATCGGAAGCGGACGCACCATCTCGAGAATCGAGACGATCCTTCGTAGCGTCGCAGGGACGTTGGACCTTACATAATTTACAAATACGATGTGATGCTTTACGATCTTATCGGCTGATTTTTCGATGAAAACCTGGATCTGCGCTGCACGTCGCAGACATTCACATCTTGGCACTGTACGAAATATATTGGAACTGCGCGTATCTTTTGGTTCCTGCATCTTTTTATTTTTAATATTATCTTTTTAATTAATCTTCAAATTAAAAACTTACCATTCGAAATTGATCATGAAGTAATGTCTTTATTTGTTTATACTGTTCTTATTATGAATACAGAATTGCTTTTTAATCCTTTAGAGACGTGTCATTAAAAAATAATTTTTTAAATTAATTTTGCTAAAAAATCTATTTTGAAAAATCTATCCGTATATAATCTTTCTGGTAGGTAGAAGTACTATATTTCAGTGTTCAACGCTACGTACATTTTCATCTTCGGTATTTTTAAGCTCTTAATTAATCTGTATTGATCCCGAATATATTTTAAATTTATCTTGATTAATTTAAAAAAAAAAAACGTTGCAAATATTCAATACTTATTCCTAGAGATTTAAAGATTTCTTAGATGAAAACTGGCTTGCTAGATCAACCGTTTTAATTTCACGTATTGACAATTAAATCTTAAATTATATTTCCATGCCGTGAGATACAGCACGTTTATAACAGTCAACGGACCTCTGTTATATCTTGTTACATTTCGTAACTCTTCGTTATACTTTTTTTTGTCATTAGTAGTTTCCCTGCTGTGGAATTTAAAAGAAAAGTACACGCGTATTTCCAGAATGGTTCTCGTCGATTCTCGTTTTTCTTTGCCTTGTGCATTTCCGCATTCCCATTACGATGGTCCTTTTTATCATGGCGCATAATACCACGATCGCGTATAACACCGCTCTCCATAACTAAGCCCATCTACAACACGATGGGTAGTCGAGCTTTATTTTTATTATAGCTTTGAGTGTGACGTTTTATTATTGCGCGACTTTGTTCATACATATACATGCGGTATCGTGGAGCACGCGTCGCGAGCGCAACCTCTCGCGAACCCAGAATAAATTGAAATATTTTACACAAATCTCTCACATATATGTGGTTACATGTGGTTTCTAGTCCGATCTGACGCTTCTCCTTTCGCGATGTCCACGTTTTCTCACCCCGTATCGTGAGCGATGCAGTTTCACTTTAGTCCTTTCTCGGGGAGCGACGATACGATTTCTTCATGGTCGAACGAGCAATTCCCTGTAAACTCAGTTACCTCCGACAATTCAATACGCCACGTTAACGTACGTGGCGTACGGTTGAGCTTCTCCTATCGGTGTAAATGTCGTCAAACGATTTTTCAATTACCAGATCCCGTCTGATAATCTTACGATGCTCATTGAAAAGTCTTTCAGACTGAGAGATTTAATACTAGCCAAATGAGAATAATGTACGTTTATGATTATAAATTAAAAATATAGGCAAACCAAAAAATAGCTTTAAAAATTTGGAATACTATTAATATCGAAATATTATTAATAATATTTACTGTTGTTGAAACCACAGATATGTGAAAAGTAATAAATGATAAGATCTCTCTTTTTGCAGTTTATTTAAAAATTAATATCAAATTTCCTTAACATGAAAGATGGCTCAGACTTCATTCAACAATTCCCGCGTCGTTCAAATCAAAGGGAAGAAAATTCTGGTTTTCATAATTTGGAAAATTTTGTAATACTTAAAATATTAAAAAGGGTACACTCGACGTACTCAACCACAAAGCGTACTACGTCAAAGCGAGTATGTAGTCGTAAAGGTAATTGCGTTTTACAGCTTGTCCTGTTGCGCGCAACACAAAAGGATCTCGACTATAGATATTAAAATGTAAGACAAGAAAACGGAGAGAGAGAGAGAGAGAGAGAGAGAGAGAGAGAGAGAGAGAGAGAGAGAGAGAAAAAGAGAGAAAGAGAGAGAGAGGAAGTTTATGTAGTTATCCATCTTATTTTTTATCTTGCTTCATATAAAGTGTTGACACTAAACATGGGCGAACTTGATGGAAAGAAAAATTGCAATATTATAAGATCAAGAAAATTACACTAAAACAGGATCTTTCATGCTTAAAAAGAATTGCTTATAAATGCAAATATATAAATGTTTTTCAAAAAATTCTGTATATTTTTTAAAATGTTTTTTCTATATTAAATAAGGTTGAGCGAATATTAAAGATTTTGATTCATATATATTTACGAAGTATTCTACTTGCTAAAATTTCTTTGTTATCTTTCAGATTCATGAATTATGTGAGATATATCCTTTTCCATATATTATGTACAAGCCAAGCGGTTTTTATATGTAGGATGTGTATGTATCGATTATATAAATTGCTGCATACAAAACCGCATTATGTGATAATGTCTTAAACATTACTGTTTTATATTGTCGGTAAAGATTGAAGGGATTGAAGCTGAACGATGGATATAGCCCCTGTCAAACATAGTTAGTCAAAAAAGAAATCGATAGATATGAATTTTGCAGCAACTCGATTTTCCCGTTTCATGGACATGTAATCACATCAGCCGATCACCGATATCGCATGTCCATTAAAACCCGTCCTTTTTCAATGAACGTATCGCGACCTATATCCATCGCGTCACGACAGCGCGGGATGCATCGCCTTCATGCAATCTCTTTTCGCAAAGATCTCTGAATTCAGCCTCATCTACTCCGTAATATAAAGAGTAGATTGGCGCCGCTAAATCTTTGTGGAAAGCCGTAAAACTTGAGCGCTCCCGCGTACGTTGTTGAGCACAATGGCGGTCTATGATATACGATGCACATTCCCTTGCACACGTATATACTGTGCACCACACCGGCTCCTGATAGTAGGTATACATAGGTCCATTTTTTGCCAAGTCTATATAAAACAGGACAAAGGATTGATAAACATATGATGGGACTTTTGATGGTTTTTGTTTAAATTATCTCCTACATGATTGTGCATGACTTCGATTGTAATAGAAAGAGAGAGGGGGGAAGAGAGAGAGAGAGAGAGAGAGAGAGAGAGAGAG
>NW_017305683.1:1828639-1835487 GCF_001594115.1 Trachymyrmex septentrionalis
AGGGAATTAATAATTCTTTTTAATGTTATCTCAAAAAGAAAATATAAAATCTCAACTTATATAAAAAATTATTATTATATTGTATTATATATCAGATATATTATATATCTTTATAAAAATACTTTATAAATTCTCTTTCTTTCTTTAATAAATATATATGTAGAAATAAGCATTCTATTCCTGACAATTTTAGAATTAATAAAAAAAATGTTTCAACAATATAATAATTTTACATGGCATTGTACGCCGTAAAAGTTTACGAAGACGTAGACTCCGATTCTTAATCTCAGATTCTTTGTGGATTATACGGCAAACAATATTTTTCTTTGACGAACAAATGTTTTTATTGCTGTTTTTATTGGCGACAAAGCAGCTGGTAAAGCTTGCGCGTTAAACTTCTTCTTGGGAAGACCGTTTTCGTTTATCGAGCGACGAGACAAATATTTTTGAAACGAAGTTTGCTCATCGTTCGCGGTTTCGTTTGCGAGAGAACCGATAGTTTTCCCGCCGCTCCGATTTCTATAACCTGCGTTAGAGCAAATCTTTCGTTTCCTTCTTTCACTACGTATGCTCGAGCGAATCGAAGATTTTTCCATGAAATTGGTATCGTAGATCAGGTCGAAAGCTCCACTTTGTTTGACCCGGAGGCTCTCCAACCTGTTACCCGGCATCCCGGATATATCGACGTTTAAGACATATCTGCAGGAGGTCGCCTTCGAAAAATTTATCGGGTACTCGCGATAGATTTCGAGATTTGTCTCAAAATTCATCGTCCATGACGTATAGCCGCGATGTGGCGGTCTTCAATTCGATTTATTTGCCTGCGTCTGCCATCGAATTCGAGTTTTATTGAATGATTTATCGAAACAGACGTGAACGTAAATCTAGGTTTAAACTAATCCATTGCTGTTAAAATATTTCGTATTTTGGGGATTACATATATTCTTTATCTACAACTATGCGTTTGCTTTCACGCACAATTGTCACATTTGTCGATATCTCAATTCCGTTTTTACATGTATAAAAATTAATACACAAAGACATACAATTTAACAGTTATTTTATAAGTGAAGTGCTCTTTATAAAAAAAATATGATATTCGATAAAATATTTAATAGAAATATTTAGAAACAATAATAACGCTGAATTACAATGGGAGGACATGAGAGGGCATCTTACTCACGTCAACTTTAACACCATTGACGTCATAGACGTGGGGATTTTTATCTCGGAGTACGTATTTGTAGAATACCTCGTGGTCCTTGTACCATGTAATACCATAGAGATGGTCTCTCTCCCGATCATATCTGAAACAGGAGATCGAGCGGAACATATTATTAAATGTATTCCGCAACTGTTTACTGAATTAGTAAAGACACCTGAGACACCGGTCCTGCGGACAATTCTCAAATATCCCTTACTACGATATTCTCAATGTATGAAGATGCTGCATTTCGTGCTTTGTAGATACAATATGTATACTACGCGCCATATGTATAGATATAATATATATATATATATATACTACACAGTTGGGAAATTTGTGTTAAATTTAACACATTTTACATGTTTCAAACAGTTCACTCACATTTTTGTATTAATTTAACACAAGAAATATGTTAGAAAGTAACACAGATATTATTTTTAAAAAAATTATCACGAGAAATGTAACATTGAAATGTGACACAATTTCTAAGCAAATTGTGGAAGTATATTTTTTCAGTTAACATTTACGATATGTTAAATTAATACGTATTTTATTTATTTGCTCAGAATTTATTTACGTTTTAAAATACATTATTTTAATATTAGTGTTTACTTACTCATAAATTGTGTATTCAAAAGCACACACACACAATACACAGTAAAAATCATTTTATATTTGTGTTAAAACTAGTCCACTCTAATATTAGAAAATGTTGAATATCTCAATTAAACACAAAATATTCAAATAACAAAATTAAATTATGTCAAATTAACGCTATATGTTAACAAATTAACACAAAATTTTAACAAGCATTTAAGTGGATTGATTTTAACATGAATATAAAATGATTTTCACTGTATTGCTTTTGAATATATGACAAATATTAATTTATAATATACTCATAACGTAAGTTAATCAAACATAAATATTAAAGTTCTAATAAAGTATTATTAGTTCATTAATTCTCAACAGAAATGTGTTTGACAAATATAATTTGGAAAGTCTATTTTATTCGTATGTCAAATAAGTAACTTCTACTAAAATTGAGCATTCATATGCAAATATAAAATAGCTTGTGTAATAAATTATTGGTTAGACCTGCCGTGACCTTTCGAACATTTATGTAAGTGATTATAAATCAATATCTAATCAAACGATATATCGGTATAACTTTTTTTTTAGAAGGTGAATCATCTTATTTTTGTTATTTTGCTCGCCTCAAATTTTTTCGTGAAAAATTTCATTGTATACAGATATAAAGTAATTTTTCGTACGATAAATTGTTCACAAGATTTGAAAATGTAAAAATAAAAAACACTATTTTAAGTTTTAAAGCAGTCAGTATTTTTTGCTTTTGAAAGTTAAAACGTCGAGTATACGTGAGAAACGCAACAATTAAGTTTTTAATCAAATCAAAGAATTGTTTACCAATCGAACGATTTGGCAAACAGTTACCGAAAGTTTATCGCAAAAGTTTTACTGTTAAATAAAATGTAATTTTTTTTAATAATTCAGTTTTATTAACACACGCCGACACATTCCGTTATCCAGAATCTTCATCGCAGATTGGCGGTGAGGTACTGAGTGCTAATACTATGGATACCTGCACGGGCCAACCAATGCGCCTACTCGGCTACTGAAAGGCGCCCCATCCTATTCACAGGCCGCTTTTATCGTGGACGCAATTTACGTATCCACGGGCTAATCGGTTCTGCGGTTCATTCGGTACAATAGAGACGAGTCGTGGAAACGAGCGAATACTGACGAGCTGGGAATAAAAGTGAAATGAACGCGCGCCCCATTCGTGCGCTGGCTTCAGATCGTATCCTTAATTGGTCCTCGTTCGATTATTTCTATCGTTTGAATCGCGCTATTAATTGAAACAGTCCTTTCTCGCTTTTTCGGAAGTAGCACGAACGAAACACTGTCTCTGAACCTCGAGTCTTAACATGCTGCTTATTGTCGTACGATTAACGGATCCCCATTGAGCGTTTAGAGCTTGGGACATCTGTGCCCCGTTCGATATCTCTTTATTAAATTTTAATAGCTTTGAGGAAGCAATTTGCATAGACGTTACATATTCACATTTGCGATGAGCAATGCATTAACATTTCGAAATTCACTAATTCCTTGTGATAAAATATTAATCGTATGATTGCGCCTTATGCCATATGGTGTAGTAACTTAAACTGATACATGGAACAGCGTATTGCTCAATCGTACAATTTTGGTGACGTCGCAGTGCTTCTACACTCTAAAAAAGTATCGAAGTGGATTTAAAATCCATGATATTAAATCCATATCATGTTGATATTAACAGTAACACAGCATGGTGTTAAATCTACATTGATATTTTTTAGAGTGCATACATCCACTAAACTTTCGAGAGAATACAAATATAGTTTTTCGGTAGGTGATGGTAACGATGGATCACAGATGTCATAAAATGTTGTATTGAGAGAGAGAGAGAGAGAGAGAGAGAGAAGAGAGGGAAAGAAAGAGTCGTTTGAAAAATCGCTCGCATCAGAAGCTTTTTATGATCGTCCGAAACAGACGGGTCCTGAAGGCATCGACCATAAATGTGATTTTTCCGAACTCGCGAAACGTAGCTCGTATGTTGTTTTAACGTGATTACGTTCGACAGGAAGGATCGAAGAGACTGTTCGCGTGACAAGACTCGAATGTAGGGCGAATGCTATTGCAATAATTGATCGATATCCGTGATCAGAGCACACAGTCACGGTAGTCCGTCATTTTGCTAATCGCAGATTACCCTTGATGTATTCGGAACATCAAATCGAAAACATCAGTTGTCTGTATCATAATTTTTGTCAAATAACATGTATCGAATGGCATATAACGGATAATTCTCTCTTATTGTGTAAATTGTGTAACGTTTATTTAATAAAACACAAAACATAATTTTTATAATGTTTGAATCGTAGCTTAGATCATAGTATTCTTATGTATTCTGACGCTCCGAAATCAAATGCGATGTCCAAATTGCTTCACAATTTTTTTATTTATTGAGAACAGTTCAATTTTTCAGTATTTTTTAGAGCCATTTATAGCCTGGTTTTTAACATGCAAGCTGAGGTAAAAAAAGAGAAAATAAGTTTTCAAACGATGATAATATGCAAGCTTAAAATTAATATGCAAGTTGATAGATTAAAAATACGAGAAAATCGCGCTATTTATAATTTTAAAAAATTGTGATACGATGGAATAATTTGGACATTGGTTTCAAAGCGTCAAAATACATAAGAATACCGTGATCTGATCTTTGGAACAAAAAATTTTTTGTACCTGTGTAATCATTATACGCTGTGTTTGCGTGTTCGTAGTAATCGATAATCCTTCACAAGAGAGTATATGTATGTACATGTATTCCACGCTTGATCTTTAGATACATTATACTCAAGAAATTATCAAAAGTTAATAAGAGACAAAATTCGTTACCGATATCTATAATTAACTACGAAAAGTAAGAAGCTACCCATTCCTTTTGCTCGAATAACAAATTAGTCGCGTATCTGAGTAACAAATTCATCTTTATATCTCTATGTTCATTCGCAATTAAATTCCATCTTTGATATTATGTTCGGAACGATTGATCCGGTCGGAAGAGGTACCTTATTCGACGACCGCGCATTTGTCGTTTCCGCTATAATCGTCCTTCTAGATAGCCTTCCCCACCGTTCCATCTCGTTAAATTGCATTTCAATGGAGTTTCTCGGTCATGCTCCGATAAACCTTTTGAGCGGTTAGTTCGCCGGTTAGGACAAAGGGAATCGCTTCTTCGACCCCGTCATCGCCATGTTCTTACGAGTGACGCGTTTGCAAAAGTAACCGCATGTGCTCTCTCTCTCTAGACTCGCATCCGATCCATCTATATTCATCAAACGGACGTCATTAGAAAGTTTACGAGATATTCTATTAATATGATCTTATCTGTCAAATGATTTTAATGAGAGAATTAAGCATCTCTGAAGTGAATATCGGAACATTTATTGAATTTTTTCTTGGCGCAATTAGTTGAAATCACGATTAAAAGTGAGCATGTCAGAAAAGTTTAAAAGCGGCTTGTAATTAAAGATTTTATCTTGCTAAAGAGAAAAATGAAAATGTGAAATAATAGCTGTACTATAAGATCAATCTCAGAAAAGCTTCTATCTCTTAAAAAAAAAAAAAAAAAAAAAAAACGTGAACCAATTAAGAATTTGATAAAATAAAAATTAACATACGTATAATTAAAACAATAATATATTTAAGAATAAAACCAAAAGTGTGACGGTAAAATATGTAAAGAAGTATTAATATATATCTCATATTTTCTAGATGTATTCTTTTGGATCAATTCGTTATTTTGTTATTTTAAATCTTAAAACAGTTCTCAAGCTATTCTTGAAATAATACAGCTTTATTTGCTTTGACAATCATAAAGCCAAATTTCGCGAAATCTGATGAAGAGGTAAGAATGGATAAAGCAGGAAGAACTAATTTTATATATCAAAGTCTTGTTCAGTGCTATGAGATTGAAAAGACGGAATTCAGAAATAAAACGATTTTCGCGAATTTCGTTCTTAAGCTCTTAAGTCCTGGTTATAAATATCTGTTCTGCCATTCGGAGTAAGCTTGTTCCATTTTTGCGCCTTCCCAGGGCGCAGCGAATCATCAGCAAAAAAGCGACAAAAACTAGTGCAAGAAGATACGATGTGTATTAAGGTGCCATGTAAAGGGCCGTCTGGTGATTGCCACCGGCCGTCTGGCATGTATTGCGTCGTTTCAGAAATGTGGTTGAGGTACGCGACCAACGAAGAGCCGTGGTTCGCACCGAGAGGATCCGCGAGCAAGCGAAGTTGTGTTACTACAGGTAGCGTCGGGGAGATGTTATTCCCCGAAGAGGATCGCGCAGGAGAAGGCGGTTCTCCGGGTCGCGTCGGACACGTCGGACGCGATAATGCACGCTCCGCTGCAATGTCGGTCTCATTGCGCCGTTGCACCGTTGCATCGTTGCAGTGACGTACCCTAGGGGGGCATTCGTGGGCTGTGTGTTGGTGGCGGTAACGCCATACCACCAGCACGTGCAGCAAAGCCCTGGAAAAGGGATTGCCGCATTCGAGCGTAGGTGCACAATTTCGAGCGCCGCGTCGTGGGATTGATTTGCATTCTCTGGCTCATTTGCTGGGTCGTGTCCTGCGGGAATTCTTTGCTCTTCCACTCCCTTACTCTCTTCTCGCTCTGCTCTCGTGCATCTTCCTCCGCTTCTCTTCGTTCAGCTTTCGTCTTCCTTCCTTCCTTCCTTCATTGCCTATGTGCTTGTATTCCTCCAATTCTTTGCGCGCTTGTCGATTTCAATGTCTTTTTTCTACAAATGTAGCGTATACTTTTTGCGCGGACCATCATTTACCGTTTTTTTTTCCGCTGCCTTTTATTTTACATTCAATTTTATACATTTTTTGCTATTGCCAATATATAGAAGTAAATTCTTTCTTCCGACGTATTTTAAAATTGATCAACAAGCAAATTTCTCATTCAGAGAAGTCTTGAAAAATTAATGATTTAAATATTATCCTTATCTTTTTGTCCTATTTTTATTTATTATCTTATTATATATAAATATACTTGTAATAATATGATG
>NW_017305683.1:1835587-1853226 GCF_001594115.1 Trachymyrmex septentrionalis
AAATATCAGGTAATGTGCGATTTTTATTTCAATTAAACATAATCTCCTATTTAAATTTCATTTATTTAATAAATTGTTTATTATAAATTAAAATGGTATTGCGTTTTTTGTGTAAAATAACACTTAACATTATATGGGCGCTGTATATATAAATATATTTTTTTATTTAAAAAGGTAGTTGCGTTCGTACGCAGCAAAATTTGAAATTAATTTGCAATTTGATAAACGTAGAATCAAGTTGCACGGGCTAGTAAGATCGAGGAAATGTCACAATGATGAATGAGATTCGCGGGGCAATCGAGGCGAAATTCAACGATTAGACAGCGCGAGAATGGAGGTCTGTGGAACTTGTAATAGGAAATTCTCTGTGGTGAAATTATACAGAGGAAGGAGTGCGTGTAATGTTGAAACCAACGTGTAGCGATGAATCTTCGTTTGGGAAGGATATACCAATCATAAATTTTAACTGCGCGCTATCAAGTAGGTGCGAAAATACTAAAATACATTCTCGCATTTATTTATACACAAACTGTCAGAATTTAATATAATACGGTTTAGAAAAGGAGAGAGAGAGAGAGAGAAAACAGAAAAATAAAAAAATTCTTTTGTCAGAAGATAATAGTATTTTACGCTCTTTTTGGTTACGTATATATATAGCCTCAAATTCCTCGTTCAAACATGCAGAATGTCCAATAATTTAACTAATGACAAATTAGCGGTATACTGCTTCAAAGCTTTGTCATATTAAATAAACATGTTGGGAATATTAATTAAAATGAGGCAGTCAATCTCGCGATAACTTATGCGCGTCTACACAATAGAAATATATAAATGTGACAACAATTTCAATCGCATGATTTTCTACATATTATCACTAATGGATATGCGATTAGTATAATGAAGGTTTATTAATTATTATACAATAGCGCGTGTTATTTCTCATTTTAAGATGCATGTATATTATACTATCATAAATGATAAAGCAGGGTTTATATTGTTGGTATCTGCCTATGATTACCTGCTTTGTTGCACGCATGAGAATTTAATTGTGACTATTATATGTATATACAGTTATTTTGTTATTATTTAATTGTGTGATTTATCTCGACGCAAAATTAATATAACTTGGCATGAATATAATTGGATGGGAATTCTTCTTAAAAAAATTTAAACAGTACTATTGTTATCTGACATTTTCACTCGAGGTTTCTCGATTAATTTAAATATCTGCAGAATTTCTAGAAAACCGATAATGAAATGGTTGACGATCTAGTCACAAACACGAATAATTTTCGTTTCTAGAGAGGTGAGTTGCACGCGCGAGAAATTGCTGCTATGGAGATGACGATATAAACGTCGAATAAACTGACCAGAGAAGTTTGTGTCGACAAGAGCGAACTAATTTGTAATTTATGTGTATATCACACAAGATATTTCGATATAATCGTGCTCTGTTTAGAACATTCATTTGCATATTGACGTATCCTGTTATCACATGAAAGAGAAAAGATATAATTAGCAGTTTTCAAACATACAATATTTCTCGATTACTTTTTATGTTGTCCCGTTACTATCCACAGAACATAAATATTATAGTATATACATCAATGTTATAATTTTTTACTCAACAATATAATTATTACATACAACATGTGCTATATTTCATTTATATTGCTGAATGGAAAATTATAATATTAATGTAATATTACTGTTCACAGTATTCTGTGGGTATTAATATTGATTTTTTGGCTCAGTTAATTAATTAATAGTTGAGAATCCCAAAGTATGAATCGCGACCCCAAATATTGAAAAATGGAAATAGTATAATAGTAATAAATAAATAATTTATTTATCTAACCACTGCTTTTTCATATTTAAAACTAGATGGGTCACGAATGTTTGTTGTTTTAAAAAGTGGGTCGCGAGATCTACACAAGAAATTCTCAATTAATTTTACTATAAAATGTAGGTACGTATCTATATGAGGTATGCATATTTGATGATTCAAAAATGAAAGACTCAGTAAATATTGTAATAATTCTAGAAAGAGAAGTCTTCCTTAAATAAATTTATTATCTTGATGTACTTTACGCATTTTAAATGCTTTATTATTTTCTTAAAGATAAATAAAAATATTCTCGTCTCGTGCAAATCGACAAACACTCTTTTCTTCAATATCTTCCTCAATTAATAGATGAATTGCTGTTAGGTAAATTAAATTCTAGTATCGATCATTACGAACGTTATTATAAATTGCTCCAGCAGATACCCCTTTTGCGAGATCAAGTTACGTAAACGCCCGGTCTTTCTGCAAGGGTCCTTCCAAAGTACCTATCTCTACACGCAGTGTATCGTGATTCAAAAGTCCTAATTAAGTACGCAACATTAGGTAAGAGTTTGCGAATTTGTACGGAAATCTGAAAGCTTCGTTATATCTTTGCAGTTTGGAGAAGTGAAACGTCAATATCGCTACGAATCTCTCTTCGCTAGAAGTTTCTGCCTCTGACAAAATAATTCTCCAAGTAGAGCATATGGTCGCGCTTCCTCGAGATACTTGTGTATCTTCACAGTGAAGATATGAAACTTCTCAGTTAAATTAAACGTATCAAATCAATGTGAATTACATTGCGGCGGAAATACTTGTGATAAAAGAGAGTACTTTGGAATATGAATTAAATAATGCAATTATTGAAAATCTAATTAACTCGAGTTAATTAAATTATTATAAATTATTGATAATTTGAAGTGCGTTTATTTTTTTGTTGCAAAATGAAGGTTTTCGTTTTTAATAACTGTGTCCTTAATCATCCTTTAAATTAATAATTTTACATAGAATAGTTATAAATTATAGGATTTTTTTTATATATAGTTTTTATATATATGATTTGATTATAAATAAGATCTTACTTTTCTGTAAAACAGGATTTACCCGAACAATTTTAAAAGACCATACGATAGTTCATTGCTACAATCCACACTCAAGTGGTGGATTAAGGTATCATGAAAGGTGGTAAGAGGATAAGGAGTCAAAATGTGGAAATCGCAGGACAAAGAAGATACTGTGTTCGTAGAATTCTCTTTCTTTCGCACGTTTCCTTTCCTTTCTAACTTATTACATTGCTGTTGTACTGTACATGATCCTAATACGCGATCAAGTGTGTACGATTAAAGTTCAGCCTTTACAAATATAAAGGAAAACCATAAAAAAATAAGGGAGATTGGAAAACAATATTTTCCTTTCTTCTTTTTAGAAAATCATTTAATGGTGCAAAATGTTGCTAGAGCAATTTTACAAATGTGTGTGTGTGTGTGTGTGTGTGTGTGCAAATATTACCTTGCGCTCAAGAAAGATAGAACGTTTATTGATAAGAGATTATTTTAATTTCTAAAATATGAAATAATTAATTATATCTTCTTTATAAGGAAGAAGAAAAATTTATCAAAACACTAAATAAAAAATTATCTATTTAATGTTTATTATAACTTTAATGATTTTCTAAAAATGCAAAATCTGAACTTTTATCTCATGCAAGAATAAGTTAAACACGAAGTCCGATTAAAGTATTCTTTGTATGCATTTATTTTATTCATTAATTCATGTAACTTTTGTTCATTTTTATTCACACATTTAACGGTTCAATTACTTCTGAATTCACAATTAACATTTGTCTCCGCCAAGAGCATGGTATGATTCTGATTACTGTAAATTTCGATAGAACATGACGAGATCTAGCGTGAAGGAAGTGAGAAGGAGGAAAGGAAAACCGAGTGCGATTACTTCCACTTGTTTTTCTCTTTCTCTCTCTCTCTCTCTCTCTCTCTCTCTCTCTTTCTCTCACACTTTCCCTCTTATTGCTGTCTCAAGATTTCATTCTCTGCCGCTAGATCGGCGTGCCAGTCGGATTAATGTTTCAGAAATTCAATTACGAGTTCCTTGACAGCTGTCTGAGTCGAGTAGGATCCAATTAATGCTTGCGATGCGGGCGTCGCTGTTCCCGCCTCTTCTCCCCCGGGTTCGTTTAAAACATCGAACTGGAAGTACCGCGGAAACAAGTGCAATAACGCGTGTGGGAACAATACCTTATAAAATGAAACGAAATGACGAGCAGGTTGAAAAGTTGAAGTATCTCGGTTTACGCGAAAGTCAATGCGACAGCGGAACCACATACTTCGAAGAGTACCCGTGACAGAGAACGAGAAAAAAAGTAAAAGCGTAAGAGGGTCGCCGATCGAAGGGTGATGAGAGAAGAACGTTTCGCTTCACTTTTTCCATGATTTCTCGAGACACCGTGGAAAAAGTGTATGGTCCAATTTGTAGGCGCTTCGCGCGCTTTCACAGTCTCGTTTACGACGTTACGTGGGGAGCATATTGTTTCCCCTGGCAAATACGATACCCGTTCGATAGCGAATAAAGTTGTGAAAGCCGTGGCTGATCCGGCCAATGCGAGTATTTTCTTCGTGATGAAATTATTAATTGAGACTGATAGTACCCATAGTACAATAACAATACAGACTATGTTCTGCAACATGTTACAGGAATTTTCGACTACTACGTAAACGATTCTGACAGACTGTTTTGTATCCTTTTTAGCTAAACAGATGGTATCTTTATTTCAGGCTCTCGCGCACACGAAGGTTTGCCGAAAAATAGAGATATATTACAGAGGAGACGGGGAAGTCCGTGCGCGGCATATGCATGGAGCAGATTAACGTAAAGTGCTTCATACGACGTACGTGCAATGACACTGCATGCCATATTTTATGGAATTTGCGCAAAACAAGTATCCGTGTCACGCTTTAATACATAAATTCTATCGAGCTTGCGGAATACCGTTGCCGTTATCCATAAATTAACGCATTGTTCATAAATACATAATGATAAATAAATTTTGGAAAATATAATAAAAAATATTTTTAAATATCGCAATCAAAGTCAAATGTTGTCAAGCAACGGAATCCTTGGCGGTTGCTTGGGCGCGAGGAACATATCTCGAATTGGATCTTAGTACCGCGGAAACGTCTAAGAGAAAATGTTTTCTACCGGGATAAATCGTCCGTCATATAAGAATAACAGGAAAGTTTGAATTCAATATCGCAGCGCGTCGCGTCGGTTCTCGTTGGTAAGTTATTGAGTTTCAAAGTGCAATAGTCAATTCGACGGTACGTGCCGCGCATACACTGCCGTCGCCGATTCGCCGGCGGTCGATGTGACGAATTTTACTTCCGAACTTTGAAATCCAATAACTCACGGCTCGGTCATCGAATCGATGTGTTACCGGACGGTTTGCCGAGTTTCAGGCAAGCTCATCGCTCTTCATGCGTTTCGCTCCTTGCGCGACACACGGGCAAGCTCTAGGAGCACCGAATTTATGGAGCGGTTCGGCGATGTATATCTTGGCATTAGATGTAAGGTCAAGTGTGACGGTAATCGTATCTTATATAGTGTTGATCCTATAAATTTCGTTTGTTCGAATTTTGTAACTGCAAATACGTCAAGATGATTTCTCGTCGTGTAAAAACGGCACAGGAAGAACAGAGCTAGTTGTGAACAAGAGACATTTTTGAATAACAATATTCGTTCTCGTGTCAGTTTAGAGTGAAGACCTATTGTTTTTTTTTCTTTTTTTTTTTTTAAATCTGTACTATGAACATGAACAAGCAATAGGGATATTTTGAAGTCAATATGTATTCTGTCAGAAAAATGGCAGGTCTTCATTTAAAATTGATTTAAAAAAAAACTTGTTCGAAAATTTCTCGTATTTAAAATTCTGTTCTACCACCACTCTTCTTTTCACCACATTTTTTCGTAATTGTGATGTAATGAAAATTATGATTAAAAAAAAAACAATTTTGTTAATTTAATTTTATGATTGATTTTAAATAATAATTAAAAATCGTAGATTTTATTTTTTATACTTAGATTTTTATAATTGCCTATATAGGAAAAAGAAGGCGATTTTTATTAAAGAATTAAAACATATATATTTTTATTCATTATTTTTATAGAGAAAATACCTACAATATTTTAATATAGATAATAAAAAAATTGTTTAAATAATTCAATTAAACGTAAATATATGTTTTTATTTATTACTTTTATGGAGAAAATAACTATTTTAATACGAATAATATACAAAATAATTTGCAAAAAAAATGAAAGATAGATGAAAACCATAGATTTTACTTTTTACTTTTCTTCGATTTTTATAATTGTACGTAAAGCAAAAAGCGAGAATTTTTACTAAAGATTTTTATTAAAGGATTGAAACATCGTGAAACACAAATATATGTTTTCATTTGTTATTCTTATATATATATACAAATATATGTTTTTAGTTGTTATTTTTATAAAGAAAATAACTATTTTATTAGTGTAGTACGAATAATATAAGAACTGTTTGAATATCGCTTGTAAAAAACAGAAAATATATTTTTGTCACTGCACTCTTCAATATTTTTTATCATAACGTATAATATTTTGCTATTGCATAATATTCAAGGAGTTTTTTTAGGAAGTTTCTTCAAAAGCAATGATATCTCATATTGATCATATTCTTGTTAATTAAGTATCACATCAATTACAACGTTTAAATCTACGACGTGTCGACTAAACGTCATTACACCCATCCTCCGCTCCTTCGTTCGCCAAAGTATATAATTATGCTTTAATTATCCTCCGCTCGAGGTGATTCCGCGGTTACGTGAGAACGAACGTTCGTGTGCAAGCTAAACATGGTGACTACAAGACTCTTACACAAACTGGGTGGTGTGTACGTAGTACACGTCCACGCGGCTCTTCGATCGAGCCCTCCTAATAGAGATTCCGTGAAGCTTGTCGTTTCCTACCGGAAGAAACTTCGATTCCGTGATAACTTAGGGTATGCAATTACCATCCATCTAGCAGATGGCATGGGTAACCGGGATGGTCCCAACCTAAGGGCCAAGAAAGGGTGAGAATGTATTGAGGCAGACAGATTGTGAACTTATAAATTGACAGTAGGCAGTCAGTTGAAAATCTTGTCTTTGATGACAAACGCTAATAATCGATTTATTCTTATTTTATAATAATTCCTTTTTATACAGAGAAAATCATTTTACTGAAGGATCTAAAATTTTACTGGATACAAATATGAAAATCATTTTACAGAACCATCAGAATGATTTTGTTGGAAACTCAAATTAATAGCTAAAATATAGACATCTTTTGCCAGTAATTCCTTATTATTTTTTAGTTTCAACAAAATTATCTTAACAATTCAAAATTCCAAATCTATAGTCAGCAAAATTTTAGATCTTTCAGCAAAATTATACATTCTATATTTTATTACCTCAGCTATTACATTAACTCTCCATCGATTAGCGATGGATCATTGTGTATGCACACCATAGGATAAAATAAATTAATTTAATTAATACATTCATTTTTATATAAATGGACACTTAAGTAAAAATTTTAATATATAAAAAACGTAAGAAATATAGAAGGAAAAGAAATATATAAATTGACCCGAGAAGCAAGAAAATAGGAAATATGAAAGAAATATTATGTCATTTAAAAAGCAAATGGACACATTCTTAAAATGAAATTTTCAACATTTTCCTTTGGATTTATCTGATTTTTTATCAATGTATATTTATTGTTGCAATTTACTATTATTGCTCAAAATGATAAAAAATGAATCGATTGCGAATCAGTCATTGAATACACAAGCCATATCGCACGTTTGGACTATCGTGCATTCGCGTCGCGAATACCACGAAGGGCTGATCGATCTGTCACGTATATTCCGAGTGCACGCGAAGGGATGGGAAATCGATGGCCTTTGGTGGACCTTCAAGGTGATTCCTTTTTGCGTCTGGCGATCGCTTTTCTCTTTCTCTTCTTTCTTTCGTTCCCTCTGGTCCTTTCCTTTCTTTCTTCCTCCTCCCATATTTGATGACGGATCGTTCAGCTGAAACGAGTTTTGCTGACTAACAGCTCGCTGTTTCTTTCTCCCGGTGCGTCCTTTTACTTCTCTCTCTCTCTCTCTCTCTCTCTTTCTCTCTTTCTTTCTTTCTTTCTCTTTTTTTCTGCTGACGGCTTCGATCCGTCGTCGTGCAACAGCAACCATCAATGTCGGCGATGGAATTCCGATTCGGAAGATTAGAGGAAACGATCGCGAGGCAGTCCAGAACGTCTGTGAAGAACTTGAGCGGAGAAATCTCGCGAGAGTTACGAGACTCACGGCCGAGTTAGGGGTCGAGGGGCATCTTTTTCCAACAGGAAGAAATCCGTAGACGGAGGGAGAAAAGCGCAGCAGGAGAAAGGGCGAGAAGTTTTCCCGCATGGACTTATCTCCGCGTGTAGGCGAGTAAATAAATAAACTACGAAGAGACTTGAAAAGTATCGAGATTTCTTCGTTGTTCGATCTCTCTCTCTCTCTCTTGCATCTCGCAACCTCCCCGCAACATCTCCGCATCCGTTCATCCACTCTCTTCTTCCCGCTTTTATTTGTAATTTTATTTATCGTTTTCCTTTAACATTAACCGCAAACTCGATACGTACTTTATTGCTTCGCTTCTTACCGATGCTTTTATGAGTTCCGCTTACACGATTTACCTTCGCGGGGGTAAATGCGAGAAACTGTTCCGTCTTCTGTATTGTCTCCTCTGTGGCTGCATTTCCCGCCGGGTTTATCCCGCCGGCGTTTCTTTTCTATTTTTCGTTCGATCTCCTCGCGTATCTTCCTCTCTGTGGCACTGCTACCGCTCGCGGTCTTAATAATTCCGGATGGAAATGGAATTTGCACGCGCCCGTCGATGCAACAGTGATGGTATAGTTTTTCGCTTCCGGCGCACGTGTAAAATCTACTATCCGCTGGGAGGTCTAGTCCTTCATTACGTCCTACCATTTGCTTTGTAATGAATGAACAGCGGTTACGTTGCACACCGCGCTCCCTGCATGTTGTGCATACATATAGAGAATTCACGCCCGCTGGCCTGGAACCTGGGTTGGTATACATTAGTGATTATGTCGCGATATTTCGGTTTTATTGTATACCGTACACTCCGGGCGAATTATTTAGCAAGTCCTATACCACCGAACCGATCATTTATCGTTGTTATGCCGCGGCAAGAGCATGCTATTGCGAGGGATCGTGCTACAGGCCGGTCATTCGAAAACCGATCAAATTAGCTCTCGAAGTCCTCTTTACGTAGGCACAGGCGTATAACTTGATTAATGGAATAAATCAATTAAATTATTCAATACAGGACTAACATAATCATGGCCCGTGCCATGGCAAATTGCGGAGAGTAAGCACTGGAAAGAGATTCTAAAACCCGATTATGCAACATATATATTTTTATTTCTTTCTTGTTAACATTATTTTCTAATGATTGATTTTAACATCGTAAAGATGAATGTTAAAAAAATCTTAAGAAATCTTTTCCTTGGGGATTTTCTTAAAAAAATAAATTTTCTGCTTTTGTTTCAGTGATATATTAAATAGGATAAATATTTTTTTTTTGTTTCTTTTTTTTTCACCTTAATACAAATTTCTTATAAAAAGATGCTTTTCATGAAAAAAAAAAAAATTGTTTTCTCAACTCGCTTTTAGCGATCCTGAACTTAATGTTTGAAAAAGGATATTAAAGATTTTTTAACAAAGTTCGCTGAACGAGATTCTGTTAGATACGTAAAATCGGATGTTGTAATTGGAGAGAATAATGAGGGAGGATGTGCCGGAACAAAAGGAAGCTAATAGGTATGCCGACAAGAGGAATGCAGAAATTATGTAATGAAGGTAAAGTAGCGTCTTGTTTCAATAAGATGCGCATTATATCTCTTGCAAATATAAAATAAGAGTGTATCGATCGATAATTCGCAAAATACATCTCGGCGGTGCATATCTGTTAACTCGACTATGCTTTGTGAACAAAAGCGGATAAAAGCTTTGACTTTTTAGGGCGAAATTCTCCATAATATTTTTATAATTGAGTGCTTCATTGAGAGAGAAAACTAATGTAAATTACAAGAAATAATAATTTAAGATTTCTTTAAAAGTATGAATATACGTTTTTTTTTAAGATTAGAGGTCATAAATTGTGAACATAATGTATTTTCATTATTAGTAGTTACATGCATTAGATTCTTTTTAACTGATTAATATTTATTTTTTCATATTCCAATGTTATGTTAAATATTAAATAAATTATTATTTATTATATGTATGAAAAGATAAAGCTGTAAGTCATCTTAAATATAACGTGAAATATTTAGCTTAATGCACAAAGACATTATGTCCATATATCTTGCAAGGATTATCGGATATTTTTGGAAACACGGAAATTGAATTTATTATATTATAGAAAGAAGGTACATTGCAAAGACAGTTAAAATTACCTTCATATTTAAACGTTAATTATCGACTAAATCCTTAAATTCTACTATTTAAGTCAACGTATTTTCAATTACAAAATTAGCTGTGCGTTAATAATTTCCGAAGTAATTTGTATATGATGGACTTTGCGGATACGCTATATTTGTCTACCAATATATTTGTCGATATTACGAAATACTATTTCGGGATTTGAAATCATTTGCTTTTCAAAGTGCATGTATGTCGTTATTTTTGAGAGGAAAAAAAATCCTGATAATACATTTATAAGATAAAGCACTACAATAATCTAAGACAATTGCACGCATCACCGCCGACACAGCGACTGTGTCTATTTCGCGCACGCAGAAAGCAGTTGACGTTTGTGTAGCTTATGGCGAACATTCTCACCTGCATTCTAGAAGCGCGTTCCTGCCCCTGAGGGTGTACGCCGGAACATTTATGTGAAGTAGCTTCAGAGCAGCGACTGAAACAGAAAAAGAGAGAGAAAGCTCGTGTGAGATCGCATAAATGTCAATTGCGAGTATATACGTCGTCGCCTGGGGGTGCTATCGATGTCACTGGAAATGCACGACAACGATTCCTCGAGTGTTCGATTATATTGTCGGTAATAAAAGAACATGGAATACGCTTCTTCGGAGTAAAAGCATCAAGGAATGATTTTGAGTTATGGATATTGATACATGAGTATAATTTAAAAAGACAAGAGGAAAGGCGCGAAATTTCATTTATTTATAAAGTTTATATGAAAAAAAATAGGAGGTTATTTATATTCGATTACTGAGTTTTCCTTTTGTATATAATTTATTTGTTTAATTTTGGTGATATCAATATCAATCCATATCAAATTGAAACATTTATTTATCGAAATTGAGACAACATCATAATCTATTTTCTTGCTAAATTTACGATTAATTATGACAATATATTACACATCTCTTTCTTTTCTTTCTTTTTATGATAGAATTTTCTAAGTTTTTCTATAGTTTCGAATTTCTAAAAGGATAGATGAAAGAGCTGTTGCAAAGGTTTGCTTGTTAGATCATGTTAGATCACTTCTGAACAAGTGCTACTTCAATATTACTCGCTACTGATATGCAGCCCGACTTGAATAGAGAACATTTTCAAATGCGAGACTTCTTTCACGCTTAAATCGGTAAATCTCTTGACCTACTGCCAAGCGTACAAAGAAGTATTAAAAAAACGGTACCATAGTTACTCGACCTACCGCGGATCTTTTTACAGAAAAGTATCGCGTCGACCTTCGACTCAAGCTTTTAGTAGTGACGAGGGTTGGCAAAGCTTGGAAAATTGTGCTGCGATTGGATGATCCTAAGAATTGGAAGTAGATCGTGCTAGATGCTCAAATAATGGAAGATATATTTTGTTACGATGTCTGCTAGTTTACCCTCCTTTTCTAGTTTTCTTTATCTCGTCTCCTCTTGACATATTTGAGCCAAAAACCGACGACTTTTATAAACTGTACATTTCGAGAATTTAATAAAATCGATAATTTAATATAATCTTATACGATTTAAAAAATGCTTTTATGACATCAAATAATATATGTATCGTTTTATTGAATTATTCCATGAAGAGTTGATAAGTATTGATATAAATATCAATATTTTTCAATAATTTAATTACATCGTTTCATTTAAGTGCCAAAAGATTGTTTACAAAATATTACATTTACATATATAAGTTCTATCGTTTTTTATGCAAAATCAGTTTTTCGTTAGATATATAATGTGAACTTGTATTTAAAATTGTTCTTTAAATATAAAAAAAAAAAAGAAACAAAATCGATGTCTTTATATACTCAAATTGAATTTCTGATTTTAATAATCCGACGCGTTTTCAATATAGATAAACTAGGAAGAAATTGCGGAGCTACCTTAGAGGGTTTAAGCTCAACTCTTATATTTTTTAAGCGTAGCAGACTATATGTGTATGTAGAGTACATAAGTATGCTCATGTAACGACTAGTAGAGGTCGGTATCTAACTTTGTCGTCATTGCCGTTGTCGTCGTCGTTGTCGTCGTCGCCGCTGACAGGAGAATGGGAATGGACGCGAAGAGCAAAAAGGTTAAGAGTAAGAATTCCTAGGCAGAGACGAGCTGAAATTTTCAGTACCAGATTAAATGTGGAGGCTAGAACATCCTAGACGCCGCGCCGGTCTTGTCTTGTTCTGCGTTCGTAAATGTTACCCGTAGACAGTTCGTAAGACGAAGATCTCTTATAGGTACATACATATTAATTCATAGAATAAAACCGGGACTATATTCTGTGCAGAAATGAGAGAGATTATTCCGTGCTGAAATTAATGGCGAAATATTGATGCGTCTAAACTTAGATAGAACGTGGCTTGATGACAGCAAATGCTATTTTGTGGGTTCACCAAATCAGAAGCAAAAAGCATATTGAGTTATAAATTGACGACTAAAATTGCTAAATGTTTGAACTTTTAAAATTTATTTATAGAACTAAATTTTGAAATTATTATAACTTATTTCGAAAAATGATGGGTATATTAATAGTTTATTATGAAATGTCGAAGTTATATGCATAGAGCATCAATGTTGAGAAACCAATTCACTGTACATGTATCGAATGTCCGCACACATTTATAAATATATTGCTTAACTTCTCTAACTTCCCGACACGACGAAGTATATTTCTCAACTTGCGACCCAGCCGTAACGTCTACCTTCTTACCCTTTCGCTAGCCTGTCGATCCTTTACAGCTTTCAATATCTTTACCCGACATGGTAAGTACCAAAATTCGAACGTCACTTCGAAGTTTTCACCCGTCCTAGGACACGTCTAAACAGTTTAGTCAGCGACGCGCGCACGAGAAGCGTCGGGCAAACCGAAACTTTCTACGGAAACCTCGCAAGCTTTCGTAATTGGAGAAGGGGGAAGAGACGAAGAAGGACTTGGGTCTGCTTCCTGATTCTGCATATACCTCGCAAAGTAAACTGGTAAACTGGTAATGTTCATCTGGTGGAAATTGTTATGCCCTGTCAGAAGCAAGCTACGAGTGACGTAGGTCCGAGGCGAATCCGAGTTTCGAGATCACCCTAAGAGGATTAGATAAGGGAGAGCTGCCCACAACACGCCAGTGTAACACATTGTGTGTGGTTTTTAGAGCATTACAAGCGAAAATCGATGTCGTCTTCTTCCCTTCTACCGTATTTTCTGATGCTGTAATATTTATGACCTCAGCTCGTATATCATTACGTATATATTCTACAAATAAATTACGCGTCGTGATTTCGAAAGAAATCACGCTAACATACCGCCCGAATATTAATTCTCCTTTTCAAAGTAACAATTTATTCATATTCCTTTTTTTCTAAATATATATATATATATATATATATATATTTTTTTTTTACTTACGCTTTCCAGAGATATCGATTAGCGTCAAATTTGCGCAGAGCAAAAAACATGCACATAGGGTTGCCCTTCCACGTGATTGTCATTGAAATCGTTAAAATACAATGGGTTGACGCAGTTGGGACCGAATAAACGGGCGATAACGAATGCGTTTTGCGTTAACGATGTGACGCTACGCTATTATCCTCAACTCGAGAAGAAAAGTGACTCGATTGTCGATGCATCGGACAAGTGTAAAACTCGTCCGATTAATTCGTAGTTTAATCGTGAGAAACGCGACGCGTTGAACGATATTTGACGATTGTCGATCGTTGCTAGGTTCTCACTACGTCCATTGCCTAACAATAACTTCCTCGCTTTCCGTATGTACTCCAGCTTCGACCGTTGAATTGCACGATCGGCTTCAAGAGAGATAAGCGACCTTTCTCTCGACGAGTCACCTTTGGTCGTGACGCCGGCCAGGAGAGCGCGATTATATTCCATCGAGAGGATCGTGCTTCGATTTCGCCTGAGAATTAATTGCACCGGGATTTGGCTTTGCATAGCTGTCGGAGCCGTCGCCTCTTCACGGAACTCGCTAAGTTTGAAGCAACGATCACGAATATTGTAGGCCCTTCGCCTACGGTGACCTAACCGGTTGTACTAAAATTTGCATCGAGAATTTTGAACAATCGACACAGGTCTGCTTGTGATAATAATGCATTACAACGTTTGGTATCTTGTAACAATAAAAATTATTAATGCATTATATCAAAATTGTAGCTAGGCTATCTTTTGTAAATCTGTCTTCTTACACAGAAAAAAATGTTTAGTTCTTTTTCTATAAAAAAAAAAACTTTTAGGACATAACAATTTTTTAGTTATAAAAAATAATCGGTGAAAAAAAAATTTACAAAATATTGAAATGATACAAAATATTGAACTGATGATAATTTGCTATAAAAAATAATATCATGTAACGTTCTATGTTGCATTTGTGTTCTTTGACGCATATTATTTATTTTCAGCTTTTAGGTTCCTTATAAATCATCTTCATTAAGAATTTCTTTATATAATATACATAATCTCACACGGATTAGAGACTTTATGCGAACAATGCCACTTTATCAGTCAGTGTAACCCCGAAACTACCTTGTTCTTGCTCTAAACGACATTAAGAGACACCCTTCTCGCGCGGGCTATGTATTACCGTGTTAGCGCGGGTTATGTTGTTCTTGTACCAGACAATGCGGAGAGCGCTATTTCTGGGGATATGACAAGCTAATTTCACTGTAACTTCCGTTGATATCCTTTCCACAGACTATTTCTGAAGCTGGTAAAAGGGAAATATAAGAGCACAGTAACATGATAAATTTGTTCCAATTTTTTGTTGTTTCACGAACCATTCAAAAATAAAAATTTTGATCACTCTATTTATCAAATGTCTAATAATATTACTTCCACTTTCGCGAAATTTTGCAATCCGCTTTACAAATTGTGCGGACTTTGTCGTTTATCGATCGGGATCCATTATTAAATTTACATAGTTTGATAAGTCCGCGCAATCACGAGACTCGAAGTCTCATCTCCTTATCATATTTCACGTAGGAAAGTGGGATAGTAAAATTTTTAACAAGGTCTCGATGAATATGCGTGTTATAACATACTAAGACCCAGAAATTAAATTACACCGTAAAGTGCGATAGTTCACTGCATAATGGACATATGCGCGAGGAGGATACATAGAAGGACGATGAGAGAGAAAGAGAGAGAGAGAGAGAGAGAGAGAGAAAGAGAGTAGGAATGCTCCGTTATGCACCGAAACTTTATTTTAATACTGACTTATCTAAGAGCGACGTAATAACGCACCTAAAAAAGCGCTATCGTTAAAACTTCTTGCGAGTCGAGGCAGCACACTGAGGTATCTTTAATTTATGCAGTGTCCGCGTTTCGGGCGTTACGAGAATGAGAGAGAGAGAGAGAGAGGGGGGGGAGAAAGAGAGAGAGAGAGAGAGAGAGAGAGAGAGAGCAGAATAGCCCTCCGCGTTACGGTGGCTTTCCCGGAACGAAGTTGAAATTCATTATAAGCAGACATTAATTTTACGCGGATTAATAACGACGCTTCCCTGTCCTTTATCACAGGCGGAACACCGTGAGTCGGCGCCGACGCGACGCCGCGTCTCACCCTGCTGTGTTTTAATTAATTCGTGCCACGCGCACGTGTTTGTGTAGCTTGTCATTTTCGTCGCTGTCTTTCAATTGGCCGAAAGAGACGCAACCGAGCGAAGGACGCAAAATTGTACGGTGAAAGTCAAACACCGGCTAAATGCCACAAATAATGCTCCAGATTACAACAAAAAACATTTGAAATTCCGCGTTTATAGAAGATCACAGAAGAACTAATTTGGTACATATTAAGCAACTTAAAAGATTTAATTAACACACAGCGAATAACAAGATAAAAACGTGAGATAAGATGGATATATATCAAGACATGGAAACTGGACTCGATCTATCTTAGGTGTCTTTCTAGAAAAAAATTTGTCAAGTTTATATACTTCATCCTTTTTCTCTCTTTTGAATATAAAATATCTTTCTTTCATTCCAGGTAATGAAAATATCGCTTTTAGTATTTAGTTGTGTCATCAAATTTTTATTTAATTGTTCAATTCTTCAGTTAATAAGACTTTCATCTATTATACTATTAAATTAATAATGTCAAATTATATCCAATTCGAGTTATTTTTTATCATTCCTATAAATAGCCATTCTACTATTCAGTATGTCATTGATTAAAAAAACAATAGAGTTAAACAATTTAATGAAGAAAATTAATTAAATTTGACTGAAATTTAACTTATTATTTATTAAATGCATGCATTATTAAGGACTTTGAAAAACTAACCACAGAAATAGATGGATTTATATTTTGACATAAATGCATGGAAGTTAAAAATAATAAAATGTTATTTTTAACTAAAGGGATTTACCATATTGTTCCTTCGATCTAACAGTGTAATCATTCTATTGCCGTAAATATCGAGAAGGCGCTTGATGGAACGAAGCCAAGTGCGTGATCATCGAGTTTGCCTCGGTGAATCGAATAATGACTGGATATGACAGCGAAGAACCGAATGGGCAATCATCGCTATCGCTTCTAGCGACGATAAGATAGGATCGCTTAATTCGCTATTTCTGCCGAGTTCAACAAAACGCGGTTGTTGTTTCTCGGCGGATTTACCGCACTGCGCCGTTACTCGAGCAAACGAGTTACGGCGATGTCGAATCGATGATACTCGCCTGCGCGTCATCGTTTTCGTGCAATCCGCCCCGAGGCCCCCTGCTTTTCAGAGCTATCGGCCCGTCGTCATGCCGGTTCATCGCGTGCAAACGCTTTTTCCTTTCGTGCCCTTTTGCCCGTACCATTTTTGCACGGAGTCATTACCATAGTTACACCAGAGCTCCGGCTTTATTTCGAAAATTCCATTCGGCAAATTCGCGCACACGCTGATCGGTTTTCTTCTATATTCACCTGTTATATCATTGTTACGCAAACCGGGGCGTGCAACGTTATTTTGCGGCTCGATATATCTATGGATGCGCCGTCATTGTTCTATTTCTTGACGGCGCCTATATAATATGTAATTACACGGCACGTAAAACGATATTAGTTATTCCACTTGCAAGATATTGATGTATCACAGTTCTTTGTTCTACCGCCTGTGCATAACAGAAGAATAGCTTGAATAATTCAGCGGCACTTTCCGCGCGTAATAGTCGCTTTGTCCCTGACTCTCGGCATTCAAGCGCTTCGTCTTCGCTCTTGCTCGCGCGATCATTGCCATCCGGTACTTGTGGAGAACAGACTTATATGTATAT
>NW_017305683.1:1853326-1856280 GCF_001594115.1 Trachymyrmex septentrionalis
AATTCGAGATGTTGGAAACTAATTGATGAAACAGTTGCATCAACCGATATAAATTTGCTATGTCAGGTAACACAGTACCATTAATTTTCTCCGCATCATCAATTTTTTTTCCACTTAACAAGAATTAGTATCTCGAATCTAAAATCTCAATATTAAATGCATGAAATTAAGATATGTATCTCTGGGATGTACATGCATATGCATCTTCCATAAATTGTATACGCATCTAAGAGATACACGTTGCGATCTTTTGATCTTTTAATGTGACCTAATAGGAATAAATTTCTCTCGTCTTTACATGTAAAATAGATAGACAGTAAAAAACTACAATCAAGATTTATTTTACATAAATCCTATTTTCCACCTTTTTACTATGATTATAATGTATAATTCATAACATGAAATTACTTAAATTTTTATTTTTATCATTTCTCGCCACTGTGCTCCAACTTAAAATGTTAATTTGACAAAAACAATGGAATTAAACAATTAAAATCATGAAGATGTATTTGGCTTAGTTTATTATTTACTAAGTAAATGCATTAATATGAATGTTGTTTACTTCGAAACTAGCCACAGAAGTGGTTGATTTATATTTTAACACACATGGAAATTGGAATGGAATAGACAAAATGTTATTTTACTCAAAGAATTAAATTACCATATATATGATATATTTAACAGTTTATTTGATTATACGTATATTAATTTCAAAGAATAAAGACTTTCTATATTTTGTTCTATGAGAAATTTCAATCAGCAAATTTAGACAGACGCTGAAGTCGCTTAAATTTTTTTTTTAACAAAAAATTGAAAATAGCTCCTGGAACAAGATTTACTTATAATATGGATAACGATTCTACATGTATGGAGATTTAATTTTCAAGAAATTGCTTCAGACGATGTCTTAACGAATCAGCGGAAAAAAACTGGGTAAAGAAAATCAGTCTAAAGTAGTTCTGTCTGGAACGTTAGATTAACGCGGGTAGCAAGAAGGTAACGTAAAAATACACAAGCAGAAAGAGAAAGAGAGGGTAACCGAGGAATCGAGTATAAAATTGTCCATGGTCGCGCTCGCGCGACGAGCAATAGGGCCTTTGTCTGGCGACCGCGACGGTTGAAATAAAAAATAATTAGTCGCTTTCAGCTTCTAGGCGATATAGTACCGTAAACTCCTTTGCGCCAGAACGGACGGTTAAGCTTTCCAGCTTGGATAAAGGAGGAATTAACCATGGAAGTCCTTTATATTCGTTCGCGACGTTAAACGCGACTTCTATTGACCTGGGCTTCCAACGTTTGTGTATCCCACCACACTAGGTTCCGGCGAATGTTTGCCAATTCATGAAACGTGATTGCATCCTTTAGTTAAACATGATTAATTATCAGCTTTTATGTATTTTTTGGTCATTAAGTCTGCAAGATGAATCGACATTATTTAACGACATAAAAGATAATACTGTAATGAGAACGATCGAAAAAGAGCCAATATTTTAACATTCTGCATTATCATAATTTCAACAAAGTTGACAGATTATAGTAATAATGTAAATAATGATAAAATGAATAAATAATAAGACATATAAAATTCAAATTTGTAAATTACAAATGGATGTGAATTACTTAGAAACACTGAAATCCAAAAAGATGTGTTAAGACACCATTATCACGTTATGTGCAGCAATATTTAGTTTCGTCGAATAATTTGATTATATTTGAATAATTTGCTTATCATCCTGTCACAATAATTCGCCTGAGGACCCGGTAGTAAAAGTTATAAGTGCTTCAACGTGCGCGGATAGTTGTTTTAAACTATTCTACTTATCACGCGAGAGAGGCTACCTAACTCTTCTCAGTCGTGTATTCACATCGAACAAACTTTATGCGCATTCCATTTTCCGAATATGCCATGTAGTTATTCCTGCGGCGATTGTTCCGACTAGAAATGTCTTCAAACGTTTGGCTGTCGTCGACCAACGAAATATGACGCTCCTAATAATAGAGAAGGAAGAGAGGTAAGCCGCTAACCAAAAGTTTGTGCATTAATACCTCGTAAAGGAAGACTGTTAAATAGTAATTTTCACTTCGCGATACGTCGTTAAATTACTATTGAAAATGATACTTGGTTCCGAGGGAATATTTGCGAGCAGGTGGTCTGCGCGTAATCTTTTCCTAAAGTCGAAGTGTTTACAGAATCGACCGGGTACACAGGAACTATCGAGAAAAAACATTAGTGTTCGTCTGATTAATGTTTTCGTGGTTTTCACATCGACAGGGGCAGAGTTTTACGTTACAACGCGATGGTCACGTTCGATAACCCACGCCAATGACAAGTCCATTTCTTTTACGAGACTGCGCGTTTGATTAACCGAACTAGATTGTATCCCAATAAAGAGAAGTACCTGACAGTCCCTCTTATCTTATCCCATACTACCTGTCCGAATGGGTTAAGAAGACTCGTATCTGGTCACGCTACACGAAGTTCTCCTTATATACACCGTTGCACTCGGAATTAAAGCCTCGGAGAATGTAAAGCCAGGGACACGGTAAGGCAATGGTCGGCCGATCCGGCCGGGCATTATCGTATTCAGATGAGCTTCACGTGACTGGAAGAGCGACGCTCGACATTAACGTTTCCATTATAACGATACGACGTACCGCGGGCTCTAGTCCGCGGCTGTAATCCTCGAGTTTAATTGTCGTACGACGAGTTTAATTGCCGGCGACAACAGAGTATGGCGCGATACGTTCTATCTCCGCTCCTCTTTCAGTGCTATTCTGAAAATCGTCGCTCTCTCGGGCGCGATCCAGCTATGAAAAGTCCATGATTCCCGAGTGCACTTTTCACAACTGCGTGTTGTGATTATTTCGGAGGCATATCAAATGATAGATTCAACGGAAAGCGACTTGAGCACTCTCGGTCTATTGTGAACAGCCGTATATAGATATTGTTTGTA
>NW_017305683.1:1856380-1870838 GCF_001594115.1 Trachymyrmex septentrionalis
CGTGATTATTTCGGAGGCATATCAAATGATAGATTCAACGGAAAGCGAGCACTCTCGGTCTATTGTGAACAGCCGTATATAGATATTGTTTGTATTTTTTAAGTTTGATCAAGTAAATATAAATAAAAAAGATACAGATCTAAAAATAATTTTGTTGGATCATTAAAAGAATTATATGGAAAAAACTCTCTCAAGCAAGATGAGCTATAAAATGTTTTGACGTTCTAGCAATCAGTCAGAGGTTTCCTATGTTTTGATAGTTCAATAAAATTACCAAATCTGCGTGCATAGCTAAATTTTGAAATACTTTAGCAAAATCATTTTTTCCACGTAATTGTCAATAGGTAGCTGTAAATCGCAGATGATAATTTCTAAATAAAATTATTGCTCTACTATTCTCATTTTGATCTCATCTATATAAAAACATAAATAACTACGTCTCTAAGACACTAGTTCCGTTTAGATCCCCGGAGTTTTAAACTCGCGCAAATAACCACTGTAATATCGTGAGAATGAGAATAAATACAAGATGTCGATCGTTCGCGTTATTACAGGTAGCAGAGGTATTAACCACGGTGCTCACATTTCTTTTTGACGTGGATATAAACTGCGCGCCGGCTGAATGTATGTTCTCGCCCGATATGATCCTCGCTCTCTAATTACAGGTATCCACGGGAGAAATGCGATATCTATAGAATTATTTCTCCTTTATTCGTCGCGGAAACGAGCGCATAATTAGACATCCGACCGCAGGAAGTTCGAGCTGATGCGACTTTAAACTGATGTCTGGACTCGCGTTTTGCCACGGATGGAAGTGGATAGAACAACGATCGTTAACAACGGCTCCCGCACGATTATTTCGACGAACCAACGAAATAATCGTACGTACCGCGAGAATAAGTTTTCAAAGCTCTTCCTACGTGAACTCCATGCTAACGCTCGCGTCGGAGCTTCCGCCTTCTGCTCGAAATAACGGAAAGTTCCCATTAAAAGCCCGTGAAGATAAGGAAAATTCAACAAAATTAGATCCACTCATCTCAAAGGAGAGAATTAATAATCTTAATGATTTATCTTTCAAAAAATCTAACTTATTTCTTAATTGCTTTCGATAGTATATCAAAGTATCTTAAATCTCCATCTGAATCGATGGACTTTTGAGGAACTCAGAATATATAATTGTATGTTTTTTACTGGATATTTGATCAAAGTTTTGAAATGTAAGATGTAAATAAAATGGATTAATTGCATTTTCTTATTCTAGTATTTTATAATCCACAATGATACATTATGTATCGATATTCTCACCATTTATTTATTTCTCTCTCTCTCTCTCTCTCTTTCTCTTTTCACATCACTATCTAAGAAAGTTTCTTTTGTGGTTAAACTACTTCAAAACTCAATATCGCTGTTTCGTTACACGCCGCCAAGATACGTACATGCACGACTGCAGCCGCATTGCCTTGACATTGACGAATTGCCATACGCTTTGCTCTTCTCGGAATTTAAATGGCACCATCTACATATATGAAAACGAAAGCTTCTCAGCTGGAAGACGAGAAAATTTTTCGGATGAAATTGCTTCCGAACATGCTTTATTCACCTTTGCCATTCAATCTTTATTAACTCCTTTTCAGTTATCCTTTATCAATCTCTTATTAATCATCTTTTATTCACAATTAGACGATCTCATTGACGATCAAAAGCTTGCCAAACCATGTTGCTTTATACATCATCGTTTAAATCTTACATATATGAGAGAATTTTGTCTACAAAGAACCTTTTAAAATTTTTATCTTATTTTACCTTCTTTTTTTATTTTATTTTTTTATTTTATCTCTTTTTCTAATGAAGTGTGCATCAAGGATTGATACTTTATAAATGTCTATAAAATTATGAAAAATTATGCAATTATAAGAGAATATAATTAAATATTATATATAAAGAGAAAAAAAAACCAAAAAAGATGGAAGAAGAACGACAATGATAGATAAAAGGCTACAATGTCATGAAATAAATGAAGAGAAAAATAAAAGGAGCAATAAAGAGGAAAGGGAATCGGATTAGAGAAAGTGGACATTGTAAAAAAGCGGGAGTTAATGGACAGCTATTGTCAGAAGAAATAGGTAGATATTTCTGCAGGAAGAGAAAACGATCTATAAGAAATCTATTAACAATTCTGCGGGTCGAGAAAATGTTTTTAATCAGATTGGCCCGTATAATCTTTAATATATCTCCGATCTTCATTGGTCGTCAGTAGCGAACTCGGGAACGTAGGAAAGATAATTGTTGCCCGCGGCTGGACAATTGTCGGATAAAGTCACCTCCTCGTCTCGTTTATGCCCTTCGCACATGTTCACGCGCGCGAACGCAAACACATACACGTTCACGGTACTTACGGTGATAAATTTGTCCGGTGATAAGAGTCCCGATTTTTGTCTTTACGACCCCCGATGGGGTTCGGAGCGCGGGATTCGAGGAAGGGGTCACTTCCGACTCATGGCGTGACTGCCTCGCAGTCCCCCAGTGTTCGCTCGACGTGGACGTAGAAACTACAGAGGGATCTACATGTAAGGGAGGTGTGACTCTCTCCAGTATAAGGTTATACAATCCACATTGTAATGCCATCGGGGCGCATTTCACCCTCGAGTGCACGGGGCATTCTCTCTTCTCCCTCACGTTCTCCTTATTCTTTTCTCTCTCCCTACTTCTCTCTTCGTCATCTGCTTCAAGATATGAGATGCTGGTTCGGATGTGTAGAGTCTAGTCAATTCCGTCGGGATAGAGACAGAAGCAGGAAGGTGTTACGGCGGAAATACAGAAACCGGAGACGGAGGGCGTTCCACCTCCGTCGAGCGAGCAGTAGTTTTTCGCGTGCTTTATGACTATCGATTCTTTTCTGCCCTCGTGGTACCCGTCGCGCTCGATGCGTCGAGACGGTTCGGGGCCGTCACGTGTTAGCTGGTGGTACGTTCTGTCGCTGACTCAGCCGAAAGCAACTCGGCATTAATATTAATTACCGCGCCACGAGTGCGTTCGTTGTCGCGTGGGTTAGCGTTTTTCGAATACGCTCGAACGGGCTTGCACTAAATGCATTAACGATATACAATCGTAATTCGTCGCATACCGCAGTTAGAATGCGTGCTTTAGAAAGTGTGCTACAATCGCGCGCTCTGAGAATAACAAATCCTGCGCAGTAAATTTTACGCGGTTGTAAAATAAATTTCAGCAATTATACTGCAATAGATTGTTATTAATTTCTTTACGAGAGAGAAAGAGAGAAATAAGATACATTGCCAAGTTAAGCTCTGTCGATGAAACATTTATACGTTCTATATACTCAAAACAGTACGGATATTTTTCATGTGCAGAGTAACGTAGAGAGTTGGTTACGCTGGGCACGTTTCACGTGTCATTCTTTCAGACAAGGATAACGCAGCACCTCACCGTTGCAAGAGAAACATTTATGAGAAAGGTAACTGATGAGGAGTTTCGTATTTCTAGCGTAATGATAGGTTTCGTCGATCAATCAGATGTTAATGCTCATTCGTGCAACAACCACATGAATAATTCTATCGCCGTCAAACCCGCACTAATCCGAATCTGAATTTGGATTAGCATCAGCGGAATAAAAAAATAATCATGATAATATATGTATATAATACGATAATTAATGCAACTATAATCGATACATAAATTGTAATAATTTAATTAAATTATGTAACAGCACATACATTTATTTTCAAAAAATTTTGAGAAAAGACAATTGACACAGCACAGCAATGCATACATAATTCACTCATTAATGCTAATGTCTCAATTTTAGAACAAAAATTTTATTTATATCGTGCACAACTACTAATAAATAATTTTTTTTTATTTTTCGTTATTTGATTTCCAATATTGTCAAAATAGTATTATATTAATTTACATATTAATTTTTTTTACATCAAAAGATGTTAATATTTTACATTTCCCAGCATTAAAAAAGTAAATAACGGTATATAATATATAATATAAAAGTGTAATGAGATAAAAGTGTATAATATATAAAGCCTTTTAATTGATAATTATTCTTTTAAAAAAGCGGGTTAAAGCTACAATTCAATCATCTGATATTTATAAAGAGACCATCGTGGAACAAGTTGACTATACTACTTCGCATAAGAACGCCATGGATGGCAAGGTACATATAACCCTTCCGTTTACCGCGATAATGGCGGTATCGAGAAAGAAGGAAAGAGACTGAAACGGGACAGGAAAGGAACGAATAGACTGCAAACAATGGCCGACCGTTTTCAACAGTGTAAACGGAGTTAAACGCGGCTCAACGAGGAGTAATAACAAAAATGAAATCCGCGATTGTAATGGAAAAAGGAACGGGTTCATTCGCCAGCAATGACATCTACGGGAGAAACAAGGTTGCGGCGGTTAGCAACGTTAAAAATGGATTATTTCGCTGTGATAACAAGCTATAGCCCCTTTGATGTCGCACGAGCTAGGCGGAATAAATTAATCGCCACAAATATTGGGCTCCCCAGTGAATTTGATAAACTTTGCACATATGAAATTCACGCGAATTTTTAAACAAGTTATTAAATTGCTTATCAATTTAATAAAGTGATATTACTCTGCTTTTGTTCATAATGGCGTTTCAAAACCGAAATAATTTTATGTTTGCAGAATCAGATATGTATGTAGATTCACACAGAAAAATATTTCAGCACTAAGATTCCGAATATAAGAATTTTTATATTTAATTAGATTTATTTTCGTTGGTCTAAATGCACATCATATATTATACATTGTTTAAATAAGTAATGTTGAGCAAAATCTATCTCACTTTTATTACAATCAATATTAATTAATATTGATTAATATATTTTTAATTTAACAGCGAATGTAGGTTTACGTCTCCCCCTATATAATGTCTCAATGAGGTCACGTTAATTGTTATGGCGATCAATAGAAGCAGCTTAATGAACACAAACGTGATGAGAAACATAAGCAAACATTTATTAAGCAAATCGTTTATTTGTTAATTTGAGTCGTGCAGCAACTTGATGATACTTCGTCCTTATCGTGATATTATCTTCTACCATTATTTATGAGGGAGTTCACATGAGCTATTAACAAAGGCTTTTTATCCTCGGGTTTAATATTTTTAACGGCATGGAGAGCTGTACAGTTAGTACAGGAGACAGCCATTACACAGGAAGGCGATGTAAAAGCCCGAAACCTATGAGCCACTTTCCACGAGAATTCGCATTCGCCAGATTACATTCCTCGGTGCAGCTGAGAAGATTCGAATACCCGGCGCTGTTTCGCGTCGCTTCCTTAAACTGGCGATTTCGTTATACGTTGTGAAGAGCGTCACGTGGTAAAGGCGTCTTATAAAATCCGAAAAAACCACGGTCCACCGATCATCATGGTCCTTGGGGATCGACATCTTACAACGACATAACGATATTGCTGCCGCTTCGCGTGTCGAAAATGGTTTGAGGGAAAAAAGAGAAGAAGGAAGAGAAAATCTCTCGCCGGTCGCGTGATTAAGTTTCGCGCCTGTCAAGGAAGGGCGATATTATATTATCGTGCGATTTCACGTACTTGCGCGACTCTTCGAGTGCTTTCACCCACGAGAGAGGGCAAGTTTTCGAGTGCTTTCGTGCGACATTCTGTACGCGCCACTGATCGTTCCGTCACACAGGGAGGGTATCGCCCGACCGACGTCGCTCGATGCATTTGAATATTTAATGAGGGATCACGGTAAACAACCGCATATTACTCGCTGACTATGAGCACAGCCATATTGGTAATACCGCGTTTATTATTGGTAATACAACGATATCCTATGCGCTCACAATAATCCTTAATTCGACTTCCGACGGACCGTCCTCCTCGCGGATTTCAGAGTGTTCTCTGTAAAAACCGTCATCGTCATTATCGATGCTCGTTGAATACATGCAATTTAAATAAAATGTAAATTTTAGAAAATTAGATATTTAAATATCGAAATATCCGCAGGGAATTACAATTATTTTGTTAATTAATTTATTATGCGAAATTGTTAATTTATTATTATGTATTTCTGCATGGCAATTAATATGAGTTTTCGAAAATGATTTTAGAAGCGAAGACATTATTGCGATTATTCATACGCACTGTGTAAAATTAAATTTTTGTCCAGTTAATATTTTTCGCAAGTATTATTATATCGCAGATATAGTTCATATATCTCGCATTTCTGATTGTAATATAATTTATCGGCTGAAAATAATATTGCACGTAACAATACGTGTGTACAATTAGAATGAGCCAGGATATAGTGATGCGTGTTTTATACGGAGCATATTTTGTATGTTTATGCGAGTGTGCTTATATTTCCATTATTGATGAAAGCGATTCCTATCAATGCTACAGTAACGTGCAATATCAATTCCAATACGAAATCACTAGTTTTCATTCGACTTTTTGAGCTTTTCCACGTTATTGTAATTGATAGCGTATAAATAGAATTGTGTCGCGATAACAATGCTAATAAGTCCGTTTTCTAACAGAAAATGGTTGCGCAAATTAAAATTACATCAATACAATCGTATATTACTCGTTTGGTTAGCGTGTGGACGTTTATCGGGCATTGGACAAACATACTTTAATAGCTTACTGTGCTTGTCTACTATAACAGTACAAATTTCAATTTACGCGTTCATGGTCATTGTTATTATAATCAGTATCAATATCATTTTCAGTCGATTATTATAGTAATATACATGTTACTTGTTTGCCATTGTTGCTATTAGTATTATTATTCGTCGTTATTATTTATTCTACCATTATTATAGAAAGTACGTAGTACGTATAGGAGAATTAAATATCATTTAACTTGTACATAAAAATGTTCTAGAAGCATCAATTAAAAAATTTCCAGTTTACAACATTGAAGTTCATGCATAATATGCTGTATAAACTTCAATATTATAAACCAGAATAACTCTAATCAAAATAAATAATGTAATGTTTGTAAAAATTTTTTCTCCACAGTAGTCCTTCCGAAATCATATATTCTCTGCTAGCATTGTCGGATGACCGACTTACGGAAAGAAGTCGTCGAACGGATGACTTTACTCTCGGCGAATAGACATCGTCCACGGAATTCGGGATTATTCTGGACCATAGCCAGATTCCCCCCTTCATTCTACAGCGTTTGCAAAATGCCCGTGTCTTTTCACTTACCCGTACCTGTTTCTAGCAAAGATTGGTGATCGCGCTTCATAAATTTCAACTATAATATTCTTGCATTTTAGAAAAATTTTGTCGGAAACCAACAAGTAGACGAGGCATCTTGAGAGATAAATTTTTATCCTTAGAAGCGCCAGAACGGTGCTAGCACACCGAGCGGCGTGCCGACTCTCATGAAATATGAAATTTCTTGCATCCGTTGCAAATCACGGAGCACCCCTAAAAATTCAACGAAATGTTACGGAAGGCAGCGCCAGACAAAAGTGGTTCTTTGAAAACTGGAAACTCCCTTCCTTTCTCTTTTTCTTTATTTCTCGTTACATGACATTGCAATTCTCTTCGTTACGAAACACGAAATAGCAAATGAAAACAAGTCAAGTTACGTGTTAGTGCAAAATTCATACGTAGCGATTAAAAAAAAAAAAAAAACAAAATTGAAAAACGAACAAGTGCGAAAATAATTACGAAAAAAAAAGATTAATCGAAATTTTATATACGTTTAATTTCATTATAAATGTTATCCTCTTATTTGCTCAATGAGCGTTACATCATACATGACGGATCAGTGAGGTAACTTTGGACTTAATGAGTGACGATAATCATTATTATGCATTTGCTTTATCATTGTATCATTAATACTTAAACGGCTTGAAAATTTGTGAAAATTTAGCTAGGATATATACGGCGTATTCGCATAAGTTATTACTCGCATAAAAGCGTGTGACAAATATAGATAATTTCACGCATCTAGGATAACGCTTTTTGTCATCCGGCCTAGTAATTAGACGCATATACAACAATTTTCGCGGGAATTAAATACAAGGGACGCGAGAGAAGCGCGCGGTGGGCCAAAGTTGGATTCGGCGTAAATAACTGGGACCAACTAGAGCTCCCGTTTATATCCTGTTACGAGTAATTATGCGAAGGGTTTAAAGTATATTCCCGCGTGTTCTGTTCGGCCGTAGATTCAAATTTGCCCGGTGCATTGTACGGTCCGCAAAAAGTGTTATGCGTTGCTACCGCGACGAGAAAAAATAAGAATGCGTGAAATTTACATTTTACGTATCACGCTTTTGCATTCTCGGTCTTCTTTTGCCGCCGTGCACTTCCAACATTACGCTGCTCTCGCCGTTGCGGTCTCCGCGCTGGGAAGTATTATTTCTAATTACACCGGAATGCGAAAATAGCGCGATGCAGCTTAGCTTCCGGCAAATCGTTGCTTACACGAAAAATAAAACATATCTCTTGGGAATTATATTTACAGAAGCAGTTAAAATTAATTTATTAATCACATGTACACATCTGAAAGATATACAATTTAATTCTTTCTATGCAATTTAACTTGAAGTTAAGTGAGACACAACACAAATATATCGTAAATAAAAATTAAGCGTAAGACTTCATATTTAATCTCTATTTATGCACATTATAAATTTTTTGTTATTATTACCGATCGTAATAAAAAATATGGATTAAAATATTGATTTAAAATATGGATTCTCCTATATTTAGTTACTCATATTATCTACTCATATTACAAGTATGACAGAGAATTAATGCAAGTTGCGCAACTTGAAGTTGACACAGCACTGAAAGTTCAATCGACTTTGGGCTGCATGATTTGATACAACTAAACTACGTGAATTCGCGAAACACCTGTTTGCGTCTCGGAATGTATGAATTGCGTAATCACGTTTGCGCGAAAGAAATTGAAGTGTCGTGTATCTCGAACAAAACGCGACGAGAAAATTGAAATGGGAAAACAGAAATGCTTTCGACCGGGACACGATCAGAATGAAAATCTGTAGAAAGTCTGCGACCGGAAAAACGGGAAGAAATTAATTCGCGCTGGCGGAGCCAGTCTGAAAAAACACAGACGCGGTAGTGCCATGCACACGGCGGAGAGAGGTAAGGATTTGAAGCGAAAAACGTAAATTATTTTTCTTCCGAGACAAACGGAGTCGCTCCGAAATTTACAGAAGAGTTGAGCTTATACCGGTGACCCGTAAGTTTGTCGATTTATATCTTCGTCGGCTACAACGTTTGCGACGTGAAGGCTATTATACCGGAAGCAGTCTGGAATATATACAACTGTGGCGATAACGCTCGGAATACATTTACCAGGCTAATTCGGAGCTTCTCCGACGCTCCTCCGTCTATCTACGTACCTACGTCTCGTGGAGGAATGCGGTTGAAAGAAAATAAAGGAATTAATTGGAAACGAGAATGCATGCCTGAGAGAGAGAGAGAGAGAGAGAGAGAGAGAGAGAGAGGATGGAGAAAGGAAAGCTAGACCTTCGGGATTCAGGCAGTCAGCGTTACATTTTAAACTTCGTAACAAGATCACATTCCGGCACATTCCGGCGGTTTGGCGGAGCTCGAACGGAATTTTCCGCACCACGATGCCAATGAGAACGACGAAAAGATGGACCGCAGGCAGATTCGTTTTGGCACGTTCGTCGATAAAACGGAGCAGCTGCATTTGACACATGTATTTGTTAACAGAAGCGTCGTTAAGGAATGCGTGTACGCGTGCTGTACTGCGGGATTTAAAATGAGAATTCTCGCGCGTGATGATTGTTTTCTACGATTGGGGATTTTGCAAATTCCCATCAGAGGATTAAATATATTTTCCCTTCCGATATATGAGAAAACGGGATAATACACGTGGCGTGAAATGAACGGTTTACTTATCGCGGGACTCCAACGTGTATAATAAAGAGACGTTCCACTATCGCGTGCGCGAATTGTTTCGTCGTTAATCGGTTCCTTTCTTAGAGGGATTATCCTTCGCATTATATATATATATATATATATATATATATATATATCGCGTAACATTAGAGTGTAACTTACTCGGCAAACAGCGTAATGGAAATATAATCCGGAGGACTAAAGCCTCCGCAATCCCACCGAAACGAAAATACCTTCGCGAACACGAGATCGCCGAGTTCCGTTTTTCCTCTCTCTTTCACTTATCCCTTTCCCTCTTACCCTCTCTTGCTCTCGTCCACCCCGCTATTTTTCTCTGATCCCGGACACGGGTGGAAAATTATACGATCCAGGCCATAGGAAACGGCAGAACTCGATTTACATACCTCGGTGGACTGGGAATCGCGCGCGGATCAAGTTACCGGGGTGAGTCTCCCGACGAGAGCGAGCGAGCTTAATTAACCACGTGCGCGAATCGCGAGTGACACCGCGCGCGTGATGCACACTTCGTTAAATTTTATTCGTCGTAATTGTACGACTGTGTTCTGCCGGCGCGGCAATGACAGTGTCACCTTTAATTACATCGTCCGTCCTGCCGGCGCGTTGCACCGCCGACGGACGAAGCTGCAGACGCTTGCTTTACGACGGATAAACCACGAGACGGGTGCGCTGAAAATCGCCGCATGAAGGAAAACAAAAAAAAAAAAAGAAATAATAATAATATCCGATTGTGAGATCAGACACATACAACGACGTACGAGCAGGCTGAGCGAGCTTAATACCCTTGTCGTACGGTTCTTCAGTCGGAATGTGCTCGTTAGTCAGATGTTAATGAGCGGAATCTTCATTAGACTGTTTTATATCGTGTGTCAGTCGGTCTGCGGAAGTCGAAAAAGCTGCGGTAATGTATATGTACGTAACGGAGATCCATTTAGATGAAATTAATTTCGGCATCATCTATCTCGGGATTATTTTAATATTCGTTACTACGGTGAATGCTAACGTAAATCGTATTTAGAAAGATCGTAAATCGTACCTGTAGTCAGGCAAGCGATTTTAACCTGGGCAGACGACGACGGTAACAAAATTACATTGCGGATCGATATTCGTTAATCTATTTTAAACGTATAATATAATGCAGGATGAAGCAATTCTGCGCGATGAACTGAAAATAATGCTCGACGGCACACTGTATGAACTGATCGAGTGTCCTTTAACTACGTTTCTTCGTACATTTGCTGTAATTTTAATAGGCCGTCTTTATTATATTAGATAATACGAGTTATCGATAATCTGTAAAAGCAATGCCCTTACTTAAATCATTAATGCTAATTCAAACGTTGAGCACAAAAGGGGGCGATTGTAACACAGACGTACGGAAGAGAAACGTAATATATAAGCTTGTTCGAGCAATATCCGATCCGTTCAGCTTCGTTGTTTATTTGTGGGAATACGTCAAGCGCGCTCGCGCACGAGCAAGCGCAAATTGCTTTAAATTGAGTTCTGACAAATTCACCGATAATTTTGCATTCCGTTACACCCTTTTAAACCCGTCACTTTGTTTCACCATTAACGTCGTTTCGCGTGACAACGTTATGACATTTCGTTTCCCGCGGAATTGAAAATTACTACCGCACGAGCGCCGGGCTTAAACGACCCCGGCGATTGCAACCTGAATACTTTATATAATGTCAATTATTTGGTCGTGGATTGGCAAGCGTATCGATTTTGTCGTCGATTAAAGCGCCGATGCGAGTTCGATCCCGCGATTTGAAAACCGCGCCCGTAATGCGACACGAAATAGTTCTCAGCTTCACACGTTTGGCGGAAATGAACGCCTTCGATTGCTCCACGATCGCGAGATTTTCCCGCGGAGTCGTTAGATCGAGACTTAAATTTACCTTCTCCGCGAAAGGAGCTTTACGAGAGGGAAGAGAAACGGGAAGGCGAAGAGGTAACAAAGTACGGAACTGGTGAGAAAAAAAGTAGGTTGGTTGGGAGTAAAAGTCGGAGATATAAAATATGCAAGCGTAACTATTCGTATAATGAAAGAAGTTACCGATAAAGACGGTGGGGGTCGACTTTTAAACTGGTGCCATTAGCATCCCGGAAGTAAAAATCGCGAAAATTAAATCGAACGTAGATCCCGTAATGTACTATTATCGTCAAAAGTTCTTCAGCCGTTATTATCGAACGCGTTCTTTCGTCCTACTGATTATTATTCGATGACGAGGCTGCGCGATTCTACCGTAGTTCATTATTTTTCTTACGTTTTAAAAATGTAGCGTGAAATATAATTTTATCGCAGCAATAGTCATAATTTTATACAAGAATAAAGAATGAATTTAGAGCCATTTTCAACGTTAATCAGCATGCGATAGGAATTTCGTGAATATTAAAAATTGGAGCTAAAAATTACTCTCTAGGGTGTTAAATAATAATATTTCTCTCTCTTTCTCTCTCTCTCTCTCTCTCTCTCTCTCTCTCTTCGCATTGGTATGCAAAATCTATTGGTACAATCAATTTGCAGATGCATTTTTGAAATTAAAAATATTATACAGTAAATGAGAAAAAGATAATTTTATAAGAGATACAAATGAGATGCGTTGCCAATAAACAAAGCTATCAGTGCGTCGGAATAAAATTACACTGGAAACAAGTCTTGTTGCATTTAATTGAAATTCTGATAAATTCAATCAAAAAACAAATTAGACGTTTATAGTTAAATCTGTTAAACATTCTAATTGAGACAACAAATTCAATTATAATACAACTATCAGAAATCTGCTTCATATAGTCAGAAATCTTTTCTTGTTTTTACTTCTTATTGGTACGAGAACATTTTTCTCAGTTTAAGATTTTCGAGTTGATAGTACTTCGATCTTTTTTTTTTCAGCAAGAAGACGAAACTTGTGCTTGACCCATCGAGGACATTTCGTTTCCGTCTCGAGTAGGTCGAAACACCGGGGGAAACGACTAGAAAGTGCTGAGATCGCACTTGGTCGAGTGCCTTTTCACGAAAGCTAAAGGAATAAACGCGGTAGAGAAAGAAAAAGACGGGAAAAAGAGAGAAAGTGGATACGACAGATCAGAGGTGGAAGAAGCTATTAGAGCTACATTTAGCCAACGAGAATTTGACGATACTGCCTCACTCTGGCGAAAGCTTGTGTTAGGGTAATTACTGAAACTGCGATTTACAATCAATAGTTTCTTTCTTACGGCAAAGAAACTTTTTCGAAACTTCTTTTTTCCTCGTAAGAGAAAATAAAACAAGACAAAGTTTGCATGAGAGACGAGAAATTAATGTGTGCATCTGTTAATTCTTTTCTAATTGCATAGGATCTTTAAAATAGATTTAACTTAAAAGTAGTGTAACATACTTATTACAATAAAAAATTATTGTAAAAGACACTTTCATAAATATAAAAAATTATTTGTATTCAAATTCACAAAATATCAGTTTGTATTTAAAATGTACAAAATATCAGATGAATGCAGCTATTTTCGAGCAACGATTTTCTACTAAACTGTCTCATAAGTACTTGGCGTGATTTCTTCAATGACTATCCATGACATAGCCATGATAGCATCATTTTAATGCGGGTGTTGCGGGTTAGCTCAGCTTTTCTCTTTAGAATAAAATACGATAGATAATACAAAATGAAAAATGAGAGAAAACACGATGTGGGACGGAAAGTGGAATTCGCGTGCTATGGGACGATTAGCGAGGGGGTGAAGTTTGCGAGCAGCGACAGCGACCGTCTTGAACACGAGCTACGAGAGCAGTAATGGCAGCAGCAGCAGCAACAACGGCAACCGCATCTGCCAGCAGCATCCGGCAGTCACGAAACAGAGAAAAACGGATGAAAAAAGAATGAGTTAGAAATAATTAGCGAGGCCATGGAGCACGCGCGGGTCGGCCAAACGCAGATGCTATCTCGTTTCGTATGAAAAATTAAGCGTCTCTCGCTTCTTTCGCGCCCGCTCTATTTCTATGCTCTCTCGGCCATGCTTTTTATTTCGGCTGTGCACGTCCGCAGGTTTATTCTTCTCTCTTCGGTCTCTCTTTTTCGTCGTCGGCGCGCCGCACCGCCACCGAAGCTCCGGTTTTCCCTTTATTGCCGCGCCCAACGTTCGACGGTCTCGCGTGCCCCGACGAAATTTAGCTGCGCCGCGATCCCCGATAGGCTCTATAATTATCCCGTTTTATCTTCATCAGGCGAACGGACTGGCTGCTCTAGGGAGGCGGCGAGTCGCGCGGCCGAGCGAGGAAGCGATATAACTCGCCTCGTTGGAGTGCGTTTTCGATTTAAGTCCGGCACGCCTGGACGTTTACATTCTCGCTGGTAAACGAACGGCGAGAGAATTTCAAAGCGGTTTGCCACAGGTCTGGCCAGAGGTGCATTTACACATATTGGACAATTTATAGCGACAAATTTTGCACGCGCGTTTATATTTTTATTATATATTATATATATAGATTTTTTTTAATATTATATATATATATATA
>NW_017305683.1:1870938-1873319 GCF_001594115.1 Trachymyrmex septentrionalis
AATAAGTATTTTTCTAGTTTCCTTTATGTGTAGATCAAAATATATATTGTATTGTTTTATAATTAAAGTATAAACGATAACGTAATCCATACCGGTCGACTTTACCAAAAATGAAGAAAAAAGTTGCGAACTTACAGTTTTTTTATCGGTTTCTGGCGTCAACTTATAAGAATATTTTCTTTATATAAAAGTTTTGTACATGTATAAAGCATTCTTGACTTGAAGTATTATAAACAATATAGAGTTTTTAGAATTAGACTTAAATACCTAATATGAAAGATTAAAATTAGAAAATTTGTATGTGTGCGATATTAATGTAATACTGTGTAGTGATGATATGTAAATCGTATGTATGTAAATTCTACTAAATCGATAAAATAGACGACTTTAGGATTCGCTTACCATTGGAAAATTTATGTGATAATTTAACACAAGATGACTATGAAGGAAACTACATAAATATTATTTAAGGCAATAACATAAATATTACTTAAGAAGATAAACAGAAGATAGATATACATTTTTTGTAAAATTAATATTTATGATATGTTAAATTGACACATTTTATTCATTCATCTTAGAATTTACGATTTAAAATACATTATTTTCGTATTATACGTTTACTTACTCATAAAATGTTATTCTGACACTTAACAATATTAAATATCAATGTAACACAAACTATTTAAATAACGTAATCATATTATGTTAAATTAACATTCGAATATGTTAAAAAATTCAACACAAAAGTTTAACAAGGGCTTGAATAGTTTCCAACACAAATGGGAAATATTTTTTATTGCATTATTTTACTGATAAATTATTATTATTATTATATTATTATTTTTCTAAATAACTAATCGCATTGTATAAACTATATTTTAATATAAATATTTTAATCTTTTCTCTTTATTTTATTCTTTTCTTCTCGTATTTTACAATTTTATCGGCAACTTCTCGCATGCTTATAAATGACAACGTTGCAAATCTGCCTCTCGTATTAGAGCGAGCGAGGGAATTTGTCGAGGATCCTTCGCGATAGTCATCCGGATAAATCGGCCCGGCTCTTTAATTCATCTTCGTTACGCGCGTCAATCATCCAATCGCGCTTCCTTCACATGCCTTCATTTTTCACCTTTTTTCTCTGTGACTCGATCGATAAATTACGGCGCGACACTTGGTAGTTCCGTTCCTTTGACATATTTTCATCACGCGCGAAGGAGTTAGCCATCAATGTGAGAGTCCGCGAATGTTCAACACGAGAAGCGTTGAATTTTTGCACGGAACTTCCGCTCGTGCTTTTTACGTTCTGCGAAATTTTTATACACCTGTATACTTTTTCTCTGAAAAACCGAACCATTTCTCACTAGACGTGAATACGAGACCACGCGGAAAAATTCAAATTCTAGCAACCTCCGCGCCGAGGGACGGGAAATTAAGTTTCGCGCATTTCTGCATCAGCTTTATTACATCGAGACGCGAAAATGCATACGGTATTGTCGGCGAAATACCGGAATGCCCTGAGGCGCGTCGCGCTGCATTTTCTGCTCCTTCAAATCGGGCGCCAGTTTTCGGTCTTCGATTTTTCAATTTGCCAAGCTTGTCGACGCGGACACTTTATAACGTGCGCGGTGTATCGTTTCGGGCGATCGCTTAATTCGCGATCCCGCGTGTTATGTAACCGCGCACACCTGTTGGCACAGAGCTGATTTCCGGTGTCGTAAAGAGTTATTTTTACAGTTTTACGATTACAACGATAACGCGATTCAGTCTCCAAGATATTAATTATTTGAAAAATCACGTAAATATTGCCATCTGATGAACCTTTTTAAATGTTCACTTGTATGTGCGGCCGTACTGTGCATAATCGAGATATATGTGCTGATATTATCGCCATCTTTGTTAAAACGAGTGCTTGATAATCTGTTTCACGATGCAACTTCGCGCCGTTAAATGAGTTGCTCGTCGTTTCCGGACCGGGTCGTAAATCGGAGAACTTTGTGCACTGACCCGCGTGTTTGTACACACGTGCGGTGTCGTGTGTCCAAAAGCTCCCGAGTCTGAGCAAACAAGACGAAAACAAATTCTCCATAGGAAATTTAATTACCAACCTTCTCTTCGATGTATCTTCTCTTTACACTCAAGTAGCAGAGACAACAGGGTTGTCAACGCTCGTGCTATGTGCGCATCAATTGTCTACAATGTTTGCTAATATCTATCGTTTCATTGGGATCAACAATTAAAACAACGAAATAAAATATTTACATAAAGAGTGTTGTAATAGAAAATAAGGATTAACAGAGTACATTTACTATTATAAAAGCTATATCGGTAAAATTAAATCGAAAATATAATAATGAATAATAAGATATATATATATA
>NW_017305683.1:1873419-1876280 GCF_001594115.1 Trachymyrmex septentrionalis
GTTACATTTTACATAATAATTTTGTGTGTGTGTGTGTGTTAATAATTAATATTCAAGTTTAAAACTTGACAATTACATTTGTAAAAAATGTTAAAATGTTGTTGAATCAATTTTGGATTCAAAGTTACGAAATATTCGTATTTATTATTTAGGATTATTAATAAAAATGTGGCGACATTGCGTAATGTCTCGAAGAAAAAAATGAGTGGTAATGTGGCCATCCATACTAGTCAAAACTAGTCTTAAAAGAGTCTATTAGTTTTGTTTAGAAAACAGTATTTGGTTACACAAAATTAACAAAAAACATTTTAAAATATATCCAAATGAATGTATATACATTCATATAACTTCTGCATATAAGCTGCTTAGTATTAAAATCTCTGTACTAAAAATAGTATTTGATATAAACCCTCAAAGAAGAGGTCGTAAGTAATTACCTATAGGGTCACATTAATAAAATGCAATGCTATTTTTTAAATTTGCATAACGCAAAATATATATAGTCAAATAAAATGTTAAATAGCAAATAACATACTCAAAAATATATCTTCATGTGATAATATGCTCAAGTTTAAGAAAAATCAGGAAGTAATTGTAATTAAATGCTAAAATGTATCTGAGAAACGTTTTGAAATACTTGAAAGTAAAAATGCGTTATAATAAGTACTGACTATTGAGTATTGGTATATTAGCGTAATGATGTAACGGCGAGCTATTGAACAAATAATTCCATAAGTAATCACTAGGATTCGCTATGTAATATCGAAGATATTAAGGGAGGCCACAATATATGTATATACTGGCCGTAATACCACCTTCTTCTCTAAGAAGAAAATTTATTATAACTAATATAATAAGTAAAAGAATTTACCCACAACATATAGATTTATAGAACAATTTTTATCTTTTTATACATAAAAGAAAGAATAAAGTTTTCTGAATTAATAGAAGTTTACATCCGCGAATGAAAAAGCAAAAGGAATTTCTCGCAACAGTTCGAGTAATCTGAAATATCGGACAGAAATTGTAGATTGATCGAATTGCTATGAGATTTTTCTTTTTTTTTTTTCATTTACAGATGTAAACTTTTATTAATTCAAAAAACTTTATCACTTCTTAATGTCATTTTTCTTATCTACAATATTATATTATTTTTAAGTAAAAAAACGTTAAAGATCTTTCAAAGTATTAAAGATATATATAAAATATAATAATAAATTTGTCAAACACTTTTTTAAAAATTATTACAAACGTTCCGATATTTTATATATTTTCTTAATTATGTAATTAATTCGATTTACGATTCGCGGACAACCTCGAGAAGGAAAAGTTTCTGACATCGGGGTGTTCAACGCATCTTTTATTTATTTATGCTAACCAGCTGAATGCGGGCACTCGCTTTGTATATGTGTATAGACTTCAAGTTTACAATTTTAAAATTTTATATCAGGTACATCGTAGTGCACACGTTCTCCATATTGATATGTATGGGGGGATGTACTTTACTCTCTTTGGTCGAAACGCTTTTCATTTCCTGCCGAGGATACAGCCGATATAAAAAAAAGCTCTCCGTACGATTCCCGAGAAAGAACGTAGTTTCTTTATTATTTTATCAGCTCGTTTCTGCGTTCTCGTATTCCTTTGCATCTATAGAGAGCTCTGTTTAAGCTCCCAATACTGCTCTCACAGAAATTGTGTATAAAGTTGAAATAAACAGAATATTTTAACATTATTCATTGTTAATTGATTGTCATCGTCCCTTGTCAATTAATTTATCAGCATTTATGTGTAAAAATATTTCTGGTTAGCAAAAATTTGCTGATTCCCATCTGGCCCATGTTTTTTCTATATTGTTCTTGGTACTCATTTTCACGAAGTCTGCGTTCTATTCGATTCTTCGTTCGCGAGACATACACGTCAAACTTTACTGTCACGAGATTTCATAACCGCGGACCGTTATTTCACATGTCAACGTGACTGTAGACACTATAACAGAGTCTGGCCACGAGATGACAAACTTTGGATTGGTCTGACGTTTTTGTCAACTTTAGTTATGAAACGAATAAGATAGCGTAAGTTAGAATAAAGCTCATATAAAAAGAGGCAGTACGTATATTCTTTTTTCTCACTCTTATTTTGACAAAATTATCCGTGGCCAAACTCTAGCTATTACAGAGTCTCTGGACGTGACGAAGATCAAATCTCAGATCATCTCCGCCAGATATTCGTCGGTAGTTGATATAGAAAATATCTTCTCATTCGCGGTTACTTAATCTCTCGTCAATCGTAACCTTTTAACTGCTCCCGAGCTCGTTTCGTCTCTGCCCATTTAATTTTGACTGTTACACCATTTGCCTTGCCTTAACGTGAGATTTTTATTCCGCCACGGTGTAACGCTTGCTTCCTCGCCGCTTCTCCCTCGTCCGCCTACCGGAACGTAATAAATCCTAGCCATCCTGCACTCTGCTCTCTTACTCAAAGCGCACCCTCGGCTCTCTCTTTCTATTTCTCTCAAGTTCCTTATTCACCCTCGTTTGACTTTTGTCCTTTTTTGCACTGTGTGCACCCCCGTTGAAATTGTGATAACCGGGAAGGAACGGGCGAAATGTAATTAGAAACAGCGTCATTTTTAAACCGTTCTTTCCTTGCTCTTGAAATGAACTCAACCTTTAGCTTTTCGCCCTCGTTAGGGTTCAGATTGGAGACTAAACCGAGAAAGAAAGAACTGATCATCAAAAAAGAACGACACAAACGAGATGGAGAAACGGCCATTTGGAAATTACAAGAGCTATCAGATACTTGGGTATAGAACGGGTAGAGGAAACTTTAGTGAAGAGATGGGTTGTAGCTAGCTCTATATA
>NW_017305683.1:1876380-1891760 GCF_001594115.1 Trachymyrmex septentrionalis
CAGGTCTCTTGAAATAATGAACTGAAATAAATAAAAAGAAAGAAAAGAAGGTGAAAATTGTTTCCGGAAACCTAAAAGACATCACATTGTTTAATTCTTAACAACGGAGAGCAATAATTTACAAGACGTATTTTACAGCGCGTTTAAGGCGTGAAATGTTTTATTTAATTTTTAATGATGCTTCTAACCAATTTTGTAGGTTGATTTATTTTCTTTCCGTCCGTTCTGTGAAAATTAATAGTTCAGTGTGAAAATTAAATATAATCTTTTGCTATTAAAAGAACATGTTATATATTCATTTAAATGTACCTCGTAATTCTATACTGACATGAATATCTGATCTGTTATGAGACGTAATCGTTTCTTAGACGTCGTTTTCCCAGTGAATTATGCAACTTGCGCGTATTCTTATTACACGTTAGTTGTTTTTAAAGTGCATTATCCCGAGACGCGTCATAAAACTCGCGCTTTATCGCGCACCAAATTATGCACCGTCGTGAAAGCTTTAAATAAATTTATGTATCTCGTGGCGGCGGAATCGAGATATTAAAGTTTGAGAACCTCTACGCGTTATACATCGTCTGCAACGTACGCATCTTCGGCTGTTATGCTCTTCGTGATAGACCCAATGAACTATATATATTCTAGCCAGAAGGGGCTAGCTAATGACGACGATCTTGAACCCAACTGTTAAAGACGGATCGTGAGGAAAGCGAAACTATCATCTACAAGCTTGATTGGTGTTCTGTATCAAGCCTGAGTTTGTAATTCGTACGCGAAATGTCACGGTATCAGTTTGCAAATGTCGCTTTTGAATGATCGCTTCGAAGTATCATATATTTTATTGGTTCTGGTAATTAAATGATTTGTGGTGGAACTGGAGTGGCGTCAAGCACGCTGTTATTAAGTTATAATTTCAACAGAAATGTTTTATTTACGATATGATAGCCACACAACTCGTGAAAACTATCCCTTCCGATTGCAATTCTATCCAAGCCGGATTATTTCAAATTATGTAATTACAAATTATGGTGATGCAAAGCTGCGTTTCACACTGTATTTACTCGCGTTTATTTAATTATTTCTCGTTCTGCACTGATGAAAATTGTAGTAGTTTCTAATAATTCTTGCAAATAGTATTATTCCGTTCTTTTGCTAAAAATAATAATATAATTCATCTGGACTCTCATTAAGATAATATATTTTATATTATATTTTATCGATTAGGTAATAATAATATTCAATCGAGACAGAATTTTATATTATACCGTAATAGCATGATATATGAAAAAAGAATGGTTATTATATATGAAGTATAGATGTACACAGAAATTATCTCATATTCAATCTTAATTACACTCATTATATTTAAATAATATAACTGAATAATGTAATTAATATCAGAGTCAGTTTAATTTCTACATGGCGTAGATTTGTATTAATAGATTGAAGAATGACAATATCTCTACGTTTTATAATACTTGTACTATATCTATACGTACATACTTATTTCCGTACTGGACAGAAATGTATATATATTTATATGCATAATTTAGCCAACAGACATTTCGATGTGTCAGATTCGCTGTACGATAGTTTAAAATATACATATAATAATCGGATTTTCATCACGGTTTTAACGCTTAAGGGATTTTCACGAGCGAGACCAATTCTCGCGAATGGCCTTTTGCAGTCTTTGTGATTTTCTCGGAGCACGTACTTAAAATGTAGCGCCGTAGTTAGCATCCTTAGGGGTTAGTAATAAAAAAAAGGAAGTCATCAATTGAAAAACGAAAAAATGAGAAGAGAAGACGGATGTTCATCCTTTAAAGCAGATATAGTGGAAGGACAGCACGCGTTTATAGTGGAAGGACAGCGCGCGTTCATGGAATGAGACCAGTGTGCATTCGTGCGCTCGAGAGCGCAAGCAGCTAGCATAAGTGAAAGCACTCACCCTCTTGCCTCAGCAGCATCACGAGGAGCAGCAGCACAAAATCCATCGCTCGGCGGCGCTCGCGCACCCTCCGGTCCACAATTCGTAATTTTCACCCAGTTTCCTCGGCGACTGGCGGCGATTTCGCCAACAATTCTCTTCTTCCTGACGTCACAGAAATGTCGCGTAATTGTAATGACAGAAAAAACGCAAACGTTTATTTATCCACGCGCAGCGTAGCTACAGGTGTTAATGAGAGGTGTTAATTAAGGTGATATACATTTCTCATCGGCTCACGTCAAAAAGATTAATTTCATATACAACTTGGTTTCATTAATCTCGCGGATGTTTAGAATCGCTCTTTGGCCAAAAATTTAAAGCGCAATCTCATGCTGATTCAAAATTGATTATAAAATTTGTCCAGAGCTTAAACGAGCGTTTTCAATAAGTGGATCAACGGGATAATTAAGTAATAAAAAGTTAACGATTATCGTTCTTAATATCCAAGTTATTAACTACACATTCATTATTTTCTAGTTTCAAAATGACTATTTAATCCTATTTTCATAGATAATGAAGCTTATTTGGATAATCACCGTGTTATTCCATTTATACTGGAAACTGCCAACTACCTTATTTGAATTTAATCACCGACAAAGCGTTAGTTAGTTCGAAGGCGCGTTCACAGCACGGTTTGTTCAAACGGAAAAGAGTTGTGCATGGACATTCATAGCGTTAGAGACAATTGCAGAATTGATAGATGAAAAAGAAAAAGAGAGAGGAAACAGAAGCGGACTCGTCAGGCACGCGCGAATGCCCATCGCACTGGTCTTAATTAGCGACGAGCTCCTACGTTATTCCACTGTCAATTAAATTTAATGATTGCCGCGAGTTATTGTGTTTTCACTGTGCGTCTGACTCAGGGAAGATATACGCAGTTAAAGAGCCGACCTCCTTAACGGCCGTACATGCGTTTATTTGCGACTCTGCTCATTCGCCGCGCGTACTCTCATTATTCGAAGGAATATTCCGATTGATTATCAGTTTGAAAACGAGGAAACTTGATAAAAAAAATCTAATTCGACATTCGCGAACTAACGTTTCATCTTGGCACATTCTTGTGGGAACTGACCTCCTGTGACATTTTTCTTTCTACGCCGCCAGTTAGAAATTTTTCACGATTGAAAGTTTTCTTTCTCTTTCTATCTTTTCTCTTTACTTTACCAAGGTAAGGTGCTAAAAGCGTTCGCTTCGCGAGGCGAGTGCTCTTCATCTTCGAAGCTTTCGGTCGAGAAATTCCGGTAATTCCACGTGGCCCGCTGCTTAACTGGATTTCCTCTTCGCGAGGAGTCGTAAGTCAAAGTGCAACGCCTTTTAATTCGCGTCTGCGAGAGAGAAACTGCACGCTTCTCAACTGACTACTATAATGACGGAACCGAATTAATGAGCGCGTATAAAAATTACTGAAGCGCATGAATAAAGTAGATGGCGCCGCGACACCCCAAAAATAGATACGACCGACCAATCCTGCGTTACTCTTCATCCACGTTTCGTCCTGAAACGAGCGAGTTAATCTCATTAATAATTACCAGCTGTCAAGACAGCCGGAAGATTGTCATGGCAGTACTAAACGCAGCCTGATTCGAGCCGCGTAGTACCCTCGAATGAATTCATAACGAATTTCATCTTGGATAATCCTGGGGCCGAGCGAACGAGAAATCTCGGACGAGCTCTTGTCTGAATAGCCCGAATCAGTCGAGAATACTCGGCGATTTGACGGGGCTTCCGGGGAGAGCGGCGATGTGCCAGGCGAGAATGGAAGGAGAAGAAAAGAGACGAAACTGTCGAGCAACTGCTCCAACGGACTGACAGTAGGTGCGGATTTTAAATGCAACTTGTTGCGAGTTTGCATTGCAAGTTCCGGGCGTCGTCCAGCGTCGAGACGGCCGCGACAGAGCAACGCTCTTAGAAGGAAGTTCCCGACACGTATACATGCTCCGCCGATCGATCGTCGTACAGAGAGAGAGAGAGAGAGAGAGAGAGAGAGAGATGGATAGATGCAGAGATGACGCACGGATTGCACAACGGTTGCTGCTAATGAGCATGGAGATCGAACAGGATGTTGCTGTTTATCGAACGAGGCTGACCCAACTAACTTCGGAATAGTGATTTGTGTTTATAATTGAGATGTATCTTGCGATGATTCCGTTTACCAGTGCCAGTATCGTCCGTTTATCCGAATCGTATGTGCAACTCTCTATCGGAAATCAACCGCTTTTCTTCGGTATCTCGGCAAGCATTCGAGTATTCAATTTGGAGTTACTTTACTGCAGCAGCACGCTGTTTGATCTTACATATTTGATCTTACAGTTCAGCATCGTCGGGCAGTCGGAGGATTAACGGAAATACAATTTCCGTGTCCTACATTCGACATTCGATACCGAAAACTAAGATTGACTAGATTTGGCCTACTGTAACGTCGTTTTTTTTTTCTTTTTTTTTTTTTTCAAACTTGTAGATAGAGATTGGTGCGCACGCATTTTCAATACGCGTACATTCACTTTTCTTCACGGCCTGTAGCATCGATCGGTGGGTACTGAGTTGTAGAAGCATGTTGGAACGCCGAAACGAAAAGTTCAGCTAAACACGATTACGAAGTTTACTACACGGCGCACAATATCGATAGAGAGCCGCGAGCGAAGCGAGAAATATTGTTCCATGTCGTGGTTTGCGGCATAGTACGATACCTTCACACGCGATTTATCTCGGGATCGCGACAGCGCCTCGCTACCCATGTTCGTAAATGATTCCAAGTTTGAGAGTTCGAAAGGTCTGGCCGGAACTTGCAATTGTATAGGGCCGGTATGGTTTATTTATTTGGTAAGACTATCCTCGCATACGTTCTTGTTGGTTTTTTCCCCCTCTGAAATCCACGTGCGCAGGCGGCCGCGCGGAACACAACCCCACAAGCAACGGCCAGTGTGTGGCCTATGAGAATCGATTTGTCAGCGAATATTCCCCTTCGAATACGTCCGAATAAGGGGCGGCGTGCCTACCCATTCCTGACTTATTCACACATCCGCGGTACTTTTTATTGTATCTATATCGACTCTGCCTTCACGAAGAAATTCTTCCGACGGCAGTATTACGTTATGAATAAACAAAGAGGATTTTATCGTCTAAGACTATCCTTCTCGCCGTCACGCGATGAAAGTTAAGACACCCAGGCCGAAGGGAAAATATTTATTTGATACTGTAAATATTTCTTTGGATAAGATTGAGTGTTCCCTTCCAACTTTTGACTGAACGTTAATTTTGAATACCGTATCATTCAATTCTTACTTACAAGAGTAATAGTTAATTTCCTTTCGCTAAAAAGAGAAATGCTTCATCTAAATTTAACGCTTTTTAATGCAACGCAGTTTTATGTCTGTCTTAACAACCTGTTGAGAACTCGCTTAACAATATCCGGTAGAATTAAGATTTCATTTTGTTAGTCAAATTATCCTTCTGTCAATAATCCTTCTGTCAATGCACGAGTATCAAATTATTGTCGAAATTTAAACAGTAAGAATTTTTATATTTTTGTACAAATTTCGTTATGACTCCTCAAAAATCCCACCCTTTGGACAAGAAAGAATAGTTTGGCAGATTTTGTTTCACTTCGACATTTTTAGCGTAAAACTTTAGGAAATACGGTAGTGAAAAGCAGAAAAATTATGCATTGACAAAGATTTAACGCGGTATTTGTCCGAATCTGTTGAATTTTAATGCTGGTACTTAGAAAAATGTGAGCAATAAAACGTAAGCCGTAAGCAAATCAACATTTTTTATTTGCTACTGCTTACGTTCTCTACTGTGATTGGCTGATTCGCTTATACACATTACTTATGTCTTAAAACTGCCGCACACAAGCATCCAATTGTAACGATTTTTATTCAAGTATAAAACTTTTATTGCAAATTTTTCGTTGATATCTCGAAAAATCCCTTCAGTTTTTGAGGCATCATAAGTTTCTATAATAGTCAATCAAACATAAACATTTTTGACAATTCTTGGCTGTGATTGACTAATTCTTTTACGGTACATCTTACGATTACTATTACGAAAAGTATGTACGACAATCCTTGAGCTTTTTTTTGTGTGTCATAACCTCTATGCCCTGAATGTTTCGCATGCCTGATTTTGCCAATCGTTAATTTCACTCACGTACGATTTCTAGCTGCGATATGGGAATAGTTGACGCGATGATATCGCGTCACCAATTCAATCGTTTCGCTCTCGTAGCTATCCATAACTACCATCTACGCGACACTGTCCTCGTTTCCGAATGCGAAATTCTAGCCTCGCCGTGCACTCTGCTCTTATTGCCTTTTTTCGCCATAAAAAAGCTCTCGCTTTCCACTCGTCCCATCGATATGCATCGGCGTAAGCTCAATAAAATTGCCTGATCTCTCATACAAAATCGAAACCAATGGGACGCGCGGCGACCATTTCTGCTTTCGCTCTTTTCATAATTGACCGATCATCAATTCTACCGATACCATTCCACGCGATCGACAATGAACAGGACGCTTGCTCTTTATTGTCCTATCGTTTTGCTCGATTATAAGCGATGACATGACTTCGCAATCCATCCCTCGTGCTATCCAAAGTTCTTGATCTCAATTTAAATGCGGCTTTCCACAATTTTGCCGGAAACGCGAGGGGACGAGCTTCCGCTTCGATAATCGTGTCTGGATTCAGTGTAGCATTCATCGAGCGGATATTCCCTCGTTTGTATCCTTACGACTTAATAAATTTCAATGCTTTCGCGCGAGCGAGCAATGCCGGTCGTGTATGTGTATGTGTATGTGTATGTGTATATGTGCGTGTGTGTTCCCAATATATGTGAAATATTCCTCCAATATTTCATCAGTTTTGCTTTGAAGACTATTCGAAAAAGACCACGCAAGAGTTGAATAGTTACAGAAAGAAAATAGGAAAAAATTCATCACGTTTTACCTATCGTATTAAATACGTTTTCTTGATCGAAAATGCGAATGTTGCAAATGCACGAAAAGGATGATTTTATTGAAGTATCTAAAAATTTGAGATGTAGATCTGAAAATAATTTTTGTTGGATCATCAAAATAATTATAAATGATAGTAAATGATTTATTAGGATCGTATAATGTGAACACACGATAAGTAAAAAGCAGTGCCTATACCGGTCGAAGCTTAAATGTTTTAAATAATTTTATGTGAATTTATACATTAATGTTCTCTCAAAATATTTATGTAGGACGCCCAAACTTAGTTACTTAAAATGTCAAATCTTTTTGCAGTATTACTCATCATATTTCACATTTCTATGTAATCATTTTGATGGTCCAACAAAATAATTTTCAAATATGTGTCTAGTTAAATTTTTAAATACTTTTTAGCAAAATCTCGTTCTTTCTGTATAACCGATCCGTGCTTGGCTGATAATCAATCGAATAATTGAGCCGGCGGAGAATGAGCGATGGGTTGTCGATCAAGTTAAGTAAGCTATACGGATTATATATCTAATTTGCATAATTCTCTAGATAAAGGAAAATTTGCGTTATACGCAAATGCTCATTACAATAGACAACTCCTCTAATCAAGTGAAAATTTGCAAAACCGCATTTATTTCCAATCGCATGCACTGATTTGTATTATGAGTTAATTTAAGCATACTGCATATTGTAATAATTTCCATGATTCCACATATTATTCTGTACATATATTACATAACAGTAGAGGATGAATATATATTAACTTGAATTGCGAATGAATATACTATTCGCGATCGAGATTCCGATCGGTTGAAATTTCGCAAAGCCACATTTATTTTATATCGGTACCACCGCTATGATTACTATCATTCTCTCTATGGAATATAATGGAGAGAGATTTGCCGATTGCGTATAACGCGACAGCGACGTACTCGTTAACTCATACTATTGGCGATCGTGCTTCTGACCGATATCGAAATTTTAGCGTGACCGCGATTTATTTTGGAATGCACGGGTATGTTAATTCGCATTGCTGGGACGATTTGAGGCCGCATTGGTTGCGTTGCCGCGGTATTTGGAGCCTACCTTCGCGGCTCTATCCGGGTTAAGAGCGGCTCGCCGCAATTCCGGGGACAGCATCGAAATTCTTCCGGCCGGCTGGTTTCATCGCGCGATCGAGCAACCGAAAACGCGAAAGCGCGGTTTATAGACCGGACGGCCGGTGAAATTAAAATTAGAGGCAGTGACGCTGTCGGTCGCCCGCAACTTTTGTTTTTCCCAACAGTTTTTCCATTCGCGTGCACGCGCTCGCCCGCGGGCGTGATCGGGACAGATGAAATCAGTATCTGCACTCGACGCGACACGATTTTAATTCGCCTGTGCGGCACCGTCCTCGCGAGAAAGGCATTCTTCCATCCTTCGCACGCGCGTACGCGCGTAACTCTCTAATCTGACGGTATGCGTAGCCAAACGTGTGTACTCCAGTTTGGATTAATCCCCATTATTTCCTTGCTGGCCGCAAAAATTGCACTGGCGCGATCGTCGGAAATAAAGTTCCGAAGATTTAACGTTTCCGAGTTCCAAAGTTAACTGCACATTTTTCGGTCGCACGGCCACGTTTCTCGCATACCGCGTATATCCGTGTTGTTCGAGGTGAGAAGATTCCTTTTCTTTCTTTCTTTTTTTTTTTTTCTTTTTCCGCCTCGAGCACGTCGGCTTGCGAAACGCGCAACAACTTTGTAAATCGCGCCGCGACGCGCGCGATACCGCCGACCGGGTGAAAGTTCGCGTCGCGGATGGCCGATGCCGACTACGAAAGCTCGACCGCGCGTCGTTTTACCTCCGTGCGGCGGTTTGTAGCACCTGAGCGCTTGCGCGCCTCGTGTCCGACAGGTGCAACTGCATGCGCCGAGCCACGTAGTCGGCGACGATCGTCGATGAGCGCCGAGGCGCCCAACGTTGAATAGCGATTTATGAGTGATCATTATCCCTGTTTCCACTTGTTATTATATTATTATTGTTATTATTATTATTATTACTTGGAGACGCGGCGCATCGCTGAACACGTACAGCGTACTCTCTGATCGCGAAATTGGCACGTATATAGTTGGCGAGACATGCTTTTATAGTCGTGCCTTTGTAAGCATTTCCTCGAAAATGTATGTAATAAAAAAACATTTTTTGCATTCGTAAAACTGATCCACTTAAATCCTTGTTAAAACTTTGCGTTGAATTTTTAATATGTCCGAGTGTTAATTTAACGTAACTGATGTGATTATATTATTTAAATATTTCGTAGTAAATTGATATTCCATGTTCCTTAATATCAAAAGAATACATTTTATAGGAAAGGAGACAAATAGCATAAACAAGTCTTTTAAAAGATAGATTCTAAGATAAAGAAATAAAAAACATTTTTAATTTAACGTATCATAGATATTAATTTTATTGAACAAAATGCTTTCACAGTTTGCTTGGAAATTGCGTCAGTGCCATATTTTTGTATTAATTTTTTGACATATAATATTTGTTACTTTCTAATATATTTATTTTGTGCTAAATTAACACAAAGCGTGACCATAAAAATCATCTATTTTTGATCCTGGAATTGGAACAGTGTGCACTAAATTATGTGCCAAATAATATCTTATAATGAGACATCAATCACAAAAGTTTGAACCGAATCATTTTTATAAAATGCTGTTTTCATGATTTATATTGGGATGCTGATCGAAAGTTTCAATTCATTAATTATTAACAAATAAAAATAATTAATCATCAATCGCATATTGCGACCAACTCTAATAACTGATCCTCATAAAAGTGAAAAAGTTTTTTAATTTTTGTCCATCATACTAGGTCAGTTATTTTTTTCTAAAAATCTGACTTCAGATTTATAATCAGTGACCTAAGAAATCTCTATAAGATTTTTTGTAGAATTAAATTTCTTGTAGAATTAAAACATTTTTTAAATATATGATTCGCCATATTACATCAGCCATTTTGAATTTTGAAAATTTAACTTCAAATTGGTTGTCAACAGCCAACAAAAACACTGAGTACGAAGTTTTAAATTATCAGACTCTGAAAAATGCGTGCTTCGAAGAATAGGGTTGACGCTTTAATGAACTTTGACCTTCTATATCTCTTAAACCCAATTCTCAGCTTAACTTGAAAATTTTTTGATGTTTCATCATAAGATATCATTGGCGCATACAATTTAGTTTTAAAATCAGGAGTCCAAAAATGGGCAAAAAAAACCATCAACTTTGCGCGATCACTTTTCCAACTTCATATATTATACACATTTTAGAAGAAGTTTCATCAATTACAATGTTCGATAAAGATGAATATCTCATTAATCATAGCCGATACTAAAAATTCCTTTTGAGGAATTCTTTTTGAAAGTTTTGAAAACATACTTCATTTTAATCGCAATAAAACTTGTCGAACACATCACATTATAATATGACAAAATATTCGAAAATAACCTTTTTTACAATTTTAACTGTCAAGTTTTTAAAACTACGACGTGAACAATTTGGAAACTGGATTCCTTTTAAAAATCCAAAAAATTACGGAAGATGACTGAATTTGTTTTAATGTTCTTTTTTTATCGAACAGTGATATGAGTATCATAGCTGAGCTAAATTGCTAATTTTATAAATAAATGATAGCCAAATATCTTTAATTATTTATCGTAACGATTAATATTTTATGATGAAAGACTTTCTCGCTCTCAAATATGTAAATTGGCTCGAATGCAGACACGTTTTTTAAAAAATTATTATCAGATTTATGCAATTAAGACATAGATAGATTTAATTTAATATTATTACGTTTAAACTTAAGATTAAATGAAAAGATATTAAAATAACACGGTCAAAAGAAAGCAGACTTTAAAAGAAAAATATAAGAAAATTGTGTGTACACTGCGATTACTATTGATATTATGCGTTTAAGTAGAGAAGTACGAAATTCCATCCTGAATTCCCGGATTGGCGTCTGTGCTTTGTGCATATTTCAAGAAATACCATTCCAGATACAAGATATGATACCGTTAAAAAATTTTGTTATGAAATTTAGATCAGTCGTTATTCCGTTTGTTTCCAGATCTAGATTTTTATGTTTAATTGCGGTTTGAGAATCTCGCGACGTGCATACATTACAGAGAAACATTGCAGAATGTCTGAAGCCTCGAAAGAGAATTACGAGCAGACATGCTATACATAGAAGTACAAATGAATTATCTTGCATCGATAAATCATAAAAGATTGAGAGTAGCGGCTAGAGAGATGTCGAGGGATTGTTATCTTCGCCTATCTACGTGAACGTGTCGTGACACGTGACTAGGTTTCTCGGTGATTATGGGGTGTCTAAAAACGAGGGCACTTATACTATCAGAACGCTATTGGAAGTACATTATTTTGGTACAATCGTAGTTATCGACGAATCGATGGAACAATAATTCTTCTTGGCTCTTTGCGATATATATATATATATATATATATTGTATTTCCTGCGGGTAATTTACGTTGTTTTTCGGGCGCCGATTTCCGGATCGCAAACCATCTTCGAAACAATTGTGTTCGCGTACTTTTAAACCCGTCGTATTCTTGTTCTCGTTAAGATCGATATTCGCTCGACGAATCACGAACGAGAAGACCAGCTCGTGCTATGCCAAAGTTTGCGAAGACGAAGGGCGACTGCCTTCGCAGAACGCGCGTCCACGACGCGGATAATTCCATTGTTGCTTTGGCGAACGTGCAACTTGTACGTGACCCAGAAGTCACGTAAATCCAGTTTCGCGCTGGGACTCTCGCGCGCGGTATTATTCGTGTCCGACTAATTGTCCGAGCAATCACAATCGACCGGGCGCGCGTTCAATTGCGCGCCGATTCGCTGATTTGTTTGCGCTGTTTAAATGCGTTAACGACTGGTCCTTTAATAAACAGTGTGACCGCATGAAGAGATAATTACCTCCCACTTTTCCTCTTTGTTTTTTTTCTCTCTTTTTATTTAATAAACGTTTATCTAATTATTCTTTAAAGGCTTTACCATGGAAACAACATACATCGATATGTGACGCACTCAACCTAATTCGATTGCTTATTGTAAAAATATTTTTTACTATATATTCGTAAAAACGAATATTGTAAAAAATATATTTTTTAATCGAACCGCCAGACATTTTAAAGACCGATACTAAGCAAATATATACGTATATATCTTTATTAACAAACATGGCATACACAGAAAGAATTTTGAAATACCTACCTAAAAATTTAATTAGACATAAATTTGAAAATAATTTCACTGAACATCAAAATACTCGTGTAGGAAGCTCAGGTATAATGTACAATGCTGATGCAAAAAGTTTTGATATTCTAATAATTAGCGTTCTATATAATCATTTTGATGGTCCAACAAAATTTATTTTTAGGTTTAATTAGTTAAATTTTTTGGAACTTTAGCGAAATCATTCTTTCCATGTAGCCAATCCAATTTGATTTATTACAACTTTTATAAAAATGAATCTATGTAAAAAATTGTAAAAAATTTGTTTCAATCGAAACTCTAGACATTAAGAAAGATATATTATAATAAATTCGGCTATGGGAATTAGCGTTGTACTAAGTGCGCAATAAGTTTCAAATATTAAATTTTATCTTATATATTTAATTATTAATTTGTATACACGTTTTGGTTAACTTTTTAGCCATCCTCAGTACGTACAGATGAATCCATGCGATAAAATAAGCGATGAGATTAGGCTACGGTACTCGCATGTTTTTTATGACACTCAGCAATAATTTTCGGACAGATCTTAACGTTTCACATACATAGTTCAAATTAGATAAGCAGTTTACTTCGATACTCTAATACGAACAATAATTTATTGCGAAGCTTTTTTAATTATTAATTGACTGATTATTTATATCGTTGACGTGTATCGGCAGTGGTTTGATGAAGGTGATATAATACTATTATATCTATAACGAATATACTTAGAATTTATTAATAAACTTTGTAAAACAATTGAAAGCGTTTAATCACGGTTCCATTCAGCTAGCCAACTGGTTGCGTTTTCTCTAAGAAATAAAGATTGACCACTTCACATGGAAACATCGTGGATACTAAAATAATGAAAACCTGGAAATTAAGATTATCATTTGATTAAAAAAGATAACGGTACAAAGAGAGAGAGAGGGAATGTATCCTCTAAAATTTTTAAAATAAAATCTCACATTTAAAGATTGAAAATTGAGCCACTCTTTTTCAAAACTGGCTCAATTTTTACACTAGAGTGAAATTTTACTCCAAAGAATTTAGAGAGTATCCATGTATCTTTATTAATAAAAAAAGTTATAAGCAATGGAAAGAGCATTGGATAAAAAAAGTTACGCCATAAAAGCGTTTAAGGGTTAACAATCGATAAATACTAAAAACTGAAATAAACAATAAAATATATAACTATATTATTATACAAACCGAAGGATAGAATGTTTGATTAGAATATTATGTAATCGTGAAGCTTGCATCAGCTGACCCGTTCACTTGCCAGCCGCAACAGAAGGCGGGTAGTTTCCATACAGATCCGGTCTTGGGGTAGGAAGGAACCGCAAGAGGTTGAAACTAATTTTACCCTGTCTCTCTCTCCTCGCGGCCGGTATCCGCTAGAGAGCACGTTCGCTCCACTTTGCTGGCGCGAAAGAACGATGCCCGGCGAGAAAATATCGCGGTAGAAACTGCGTAATGCGCCGCGCCGCGCAAATGCATATCCGGAGCAGCCCGCATATTTGCGTACGACGGGATGATAATCTCTTTTCATTTGCGTTCGGGGGCGTGTGCGGTCGTCTCCCTTGGAATTCGCCCCGATCTTCTTTCCGGTCGACTTCGCCCTGGGGCCGCAAACCGAAATTGATATAACGGAGGCGCGTTCCGCGCGTTACAGTAACGGGTAACGGTAACCGTTAAGCGTTCACGCCTGCGATACGCTTCATCTCGGTGAAGCCAACGAACACGGCGAGCATACTCGAGATGAAACGAAATTCCGAGGAAGGTCGGGATCAAAGGGCAGGTGCCTTCGCATCGTTTCGTCTCCTCTGTTACTCGATATTGCGCCGCGGGGCGTTTCGACGAAATCAAGACGCTGGGTTAATGCTAAAGCAAAACGGATGTATAATCCTTTCTTTGTAAATCTCTACATTACCCATCCGCGTTTTTCATTATAAAAGCTGCGTGCATAATTTGGCTATTCTGTTACATTATTATCTCTAAAGTCCTCTAATGATTAATTAGAATAGATAAACTCCTGAGAGAGAAACGTACTCTTTATTATAATTTTAATAAATGCAACGCACATATAATGAATTACTCGTTTAAAAAAATATAATTTATGACGTAATCCTGCGTACGAAGGACCCGCTGTTGGTATTATGTATCTACATTTTATCTTAATCTTATTTTTATCGTTAACATCTCCACTCCACAAAGTGCTCGATGCTAAGAGAGATAAATAAGACAACAAATTACTCGTTGCAAGATAAACGCTATCTCTTTCGTACGAAACGATCGCATTTTATAGGAATCCGTTTCCGCTTACTAAGCTCTCCTTTGTAATACTTATTCCACCGCACAAGCGCAGACTCGTGCTCGGTCGTTCTTCTTTAGTCGGCAGTTCGGTATAATCGGGAACGTTTTACTTTGACAGCTTATAGAAACCAAATCAAATAATTTATAAATCACGCTGTGGTCGCACGGTTATTAACATAGAAATATGTAATCGGTTTACGTGACATCCAAGACGAGAGAAGAACCAATTAAATCTTTGATTTGTGCATTGGAAAATCGGTATTCATGACTGAATACCATTGCGTCTGTTTTTAACGCAAGAAAATCGATGCGAAAACAAAAGTAATTACTTCGCAATTGTGTGATCTTTTCCGATAATTCGCTAATTTACGGCAAACATTTTACGACTTGGCAGAAATAAATGGCAAAAATGATGAATAAAGATTATTATTATTATTATTATTATCATGGTGTTTTTACTATTGAAAATATCTATAGAAAAATGTAATGCTTCATTTTATTTCATTATAATATACCACGAAATAACTAACGCTAAAAGCGAAATTTAACCATAAAACTGTTTCGCATTCTGACGAGAAAACAGGTAATGAACAAAAAATAAGCGTGGAAAATGTATAAAAATTTTGTACCTAAAAATAATTTAGTCAATCTAAAAAATATATTCAATGTCATTCAGTATATTACTTGAAGAGGACGGATAAGAGATAATAAAATATTACATCAACTTTTTTCTTTATTCTGTATCTTTGATTAATTAATCTTTAAAGGACGGGGTTTATTTTTTAAATTTTATAGCTTTTCCTAAGTAAGATTTGTTATAGTTCATTATT
>NW_017305683.1:1892017-1893537 GCF_001594115.1 Trachymyrmex septentrionalis
AAAAAATATATATATATATATTTCTTGCTTCAAAATATAATATTTTTTCAGCGCCATTATGTGGTTTTTCCGTTCTGGAATGGTAACAACCGTTTAATTATACATGAAGTCAATAGAATTTTTGCTAAAACTGTTCCATGATGCGAGAACGACTACTAGTCAGCGAGTAGTAGTAGTAGTAGTTTGCAATGAGCGGACAACTTTCAGGGATTTTCCCACACAATGGACCGACTCGTCGGCTGCTTGCATATTGACCCATACTACTTAACCCAGGAATAAACAGAAGCAAGCCTTCCGTACGAAGATGGTATTGAGCATCTTTTTTCCAGTTTGTTGCAACTCTCCACGGATTACCCCCGTTCTAGATGCACTTCGTCGCCCCACCTCGTCGCCTCCAAAACAACCCGGTTTCAGATTCAAGCGACGGCAGTCAGCCACCATCGGGATGGAATGGCAAACGGAACAGTAGAAGCGGAGCGATAAAACGACGGAATGAGACAGACTGAGACATCGTAGATTTTGCGACCTTTCCCGGCTACGGAGTTAATATTTATCGAGGTTGTCTGTAATTTTCTCGAGACTCCTCGAGACTACCGCGAACCGCCGACGCGACGCAACGCGATTCGACCCGACCCGACTCGACCCGGCAGTGATGAAGAAAAATAATTAAAATGGTCGGAACACCGGAGTAGTGTGCATTTAGTTATTGATATATGCTGTCGCAAGTTGGTGTGCAGATGTTCTTTTCTCGGTATTAGCTTGCAATGTCGATGTACTACCATAGGATGATCCAGAATCCTGTTTTCCATTTTGCAATAACACAGTTCCATAAAAGTAGGTTCCATAAAAAAAAGTACATTTATTACTTTTTTAATTAATTAAATTCGATACGACGGACAAAGGATAAGTGTGATTTACGTGTAATACGAGAAGAAGCTTGGAGATGTAACGTGAGATGCATTGTCTATTTTACAAACATATAGTTTTATTCAACCTTGGTAGCAATAATAAACAGAAGCGTCTTTTTTGCGAGACGCATTTTTGCGCGAAATCACACATGTTGGGTTATGATTTCTAGGTCGCCGACTGCAAAACGTATGTCGTTGCAGTGAGAATAACGCGCTTTGCTGATATAGAACGTATCTCCATATGATGCACGGGCAAACCACATATTTCTTTACGTGGCAGCTCGATCTACCAGTTTTATGTTTTCTTCCGTAAAAACAGCTCGCTCTCTTTCGCGCGAGAGAAAGTTCGAGAAACGAGCTGTCGTCGGTAACCAGACCAGTATCCACTTTTTATTGCAATATATCTTTAAAAGGGAAAAAACTGTACGTATGAAAATAAATGTAACAAGTATCTCTGTGTTTTTTAATCTTCTTGAAATAATGATTAATTGATACGCTTATAGGAAGCAGGCAGAAATTGATTTTTAAATCTCAAAATATTACACAAGATTTTTTTATTATTTATATTAATTATATATATATATATGTATATATAACAAAATAATAAAAAAT
>NW_017305683.1:1893696-1905118 GCF_001594115.1 Trachymyrmex septentrionalis
ATATATACTTAAAATAAATAATTTCTAGTATTAAATTGGTTAATATTAAATTGGATTTCTGTAAAATGCCGCTTATAATTTTTTACCAAACAATATGAATCAACAATCTTCTACGAATTTGTGAATTGGTATGAAGTTGTTGCGAAGAAATTAATCAGTTATAACTATTAACGAGTTGTAATCACGTTACTTGCTCACGCAAAGTGGAATTAGAAGCGCAGGTATAATTAGGCATAATACCATGCGTAATTTACGATATCATGCGTGTGATATCACGCAGTATCGAACGTCCCTAGCACCGATTAATTGGTCCAACAGTGAACGCGTCGCACAGAGTTAATTTATAGAAGCGCCGATTGCTCGACGAAGTTCGTCAACAAGTGGTCGATATCATAGACCATCGGCCAAGATAATTGCGAGAGACGATCTGCGTATGTTGCGCATCTGCGCAACTGCATGCGCTTGTACTAAAGATACATTAATTTATTCTATCGCTAATCTCATCAGACAAATTCGGTAATCGAGAGATGCAAACGTCAATTTCGTGAGATTGCGACTATAGCGAATATAAGTAAGCATCGATGCGAAATTACAAAATTATAAAGTCAGAAGGAAAATTAATAAGTGATTTAATCATTTCTGAGTATGGAAAAATAAAATCATCATTTATTGAAGAAGTAATTAGAAAGTCTTTTAAGTTTTTTTGAAAGAAGACGTAAGATCTTCACTGAGAATGCTAAATGTTATTAAATTTTGCAAATTGTTTATATTACAGATATTGCATTCCCTAAGGAGATTAAGGCAATAAATTTAAAAAATGGTAATATTGTGTTTGCGTTGCAATCAGCGTACTATAATATTATAAAGTTTTTCAGTAATAATCTTATAATCCTTGCGGAGATATACGATATACTTCCAAGCGAAGATTGGGATGATAGTAAATGGAGAATAATTTGTAAGGTGAATATTTACTGTAACTTATATTTATATACCGCCGTCCACCGCGACTTTTTGCCATGAGCAGCGAGAACAGCGTAGAAAATAAGCGAGAAATGCAAAGACGTCGGTGTCGTAGTCCTTCGGGAGGACCAAAAATGTACTTTTTATCGAGTCGGCGCATCTCGCATGCACCACGAAGAGGACGAAGTCCGTGCATACATATTTCCCAGCACGTTTCCGTCGGATATCCCAATGTACACGCACGTACTTTCTTCTTGAGCCTGGCTATCCGGTAAAACCATGCAAGGTCGATCAAGACTGCATATTCATGAAAGTTCGGAAAGACGATCTATATTTTTTATCTTTTTCAAAGAGATATTTCAAAGCAGGTAAGTAGATAAGGATGATACGCACCGCTTCGCGGATCCGATGGCCACATAAAATTTTCGAGGAGCGATACTTTTGAAATGGGCATCGTCTCAGGTTTCGTCGCGTGATCCCCTATTTCGCATACGAATAAAATGTTTTCCAAGCATGTATATTTTTCTGGACGCTTAAATTACGCATGAAACGCTGGTTTCTTGGCAACGTAGTTTCTCGATTCGTTTCAGAAAAAGTCATCTCTTTAGAAAGTGTTTTTGCGACCTTTATCTTGATTCCAAAAGATGTATCTTGCTCGACGAAACCCTCTCTATTTCGGGATTAACCAACGAAAAGAACCGTCTCGATCTTTATATATATATATATATAAAATCACACATAAACGCAAATTTCAAACTAGTTATAAAATTACTATTTTATAAATATTAATTATTACTTCTTTTACTGATTATCTACTTTAATGTAAAAATTACTCATAAAGAAATTCATTTCTTACGATAATGTGTGTTTTCTTTATTTTTAAATTTTTCAAAGAAAGAAAGAGGCAGAGAAAGAATAAGGGGAGTATCTAAATTTTTAAATTTTAAAGTTTTAAAATATTTAGACTCTCAAAAGTCCGCCGCAAATATAGCACCGTACAAATATGTCTCGGGAGGCATTCTCGCTGATTACATCCCTTTTCCTTGGGAAACGTAGCGGAAATTATGAATTTGTGCGTCATGGAGGAAATGTTGTAATTAGGAATATTTTTGAAGTAACCGGTGGATGGAGAAAATAAATAAAGCTTCTTCTGCTCTTCTCGTGGCCTGCATGCAACCAAGGACCACGTCGCCACTATGAAATTAAGTGCGGTCCATGGCGGCGGTACACCTTCCGGCAGTTTAGTCACCGAGAAAAGAGCGTGCAAGAGAAAGGTAGGGCGGAGGAAGACTGGAAGCGCGACTTTGTTCCCTCGATAAGCGGATTCTCCGATTTGCCGGGCGTTTTTGCGAATTTCACTCGACTCTTCTCTCTCTCTCTCTCTCTCTCTCTCTCTCTCTCTCTCTCTCTCTCTCTCTCTCTCTCTCTTTCTTTGCCATTGTGGCATAGTGCGCGGTGCACGAAAAGCCGGGCAATTTAGTGAACGATGTACTTAAAATCTCCGACAATGTCTTCTCTTTGCTTTATGGTCCTCTGGTGTTAGCCAATTTTTTGAACGATAAATTTCGTACTTAATGGCAACGTTTATCGTAGTCCTTCTTTACGCCCGAGAGTTTCCACATCGAATCATAAATTAAACCAGAAAATTTGCTGGTTACATTATTCGCGAGATTGAGAGAGAAGTTTACATGGTGGAATGGCAATGCAACGAAAGCCAACGAGAGAAGCGAGAGGTCGAAAGAGTATGGAGATAAGTCAGGCGGTGAGTTTCATCAAGTCTATATACAACATAACGGAAATCCTCGTTTCTACTCTCGTCTATGATATGCTCGCGCGTGAGTAAACTTACGATCCAAAGGTCTCTTCACAACCGGGCGAGTGTTGGTCTTTGCAAACGTGAAGCGTTCTCCAATGCAATGAAAATATAAAGAGACAGAAAGTCGAGTACTATAAAGTACGGTCTAATAGAGTTCAACAAGGCAGCGTCGCGAAGTTGAGTTAAAAAGTCGAATAGACTAGCAGTAGACCGAAAAGGATAAGGAGAGAAAGATGCAGTAAAGACGGAGGAAGAAACGAGTGGACAAAGAGGGAGGCGCAGTCGGTCGCCTCGCAAACTTTCACCGCTCCATCCATAAATTCTGGTAATCGCGCACCCCCTAAGGTACTCCGCAAGTGTAATAGTGGAAGACTGGAAGCGCAGTCGAAACGCAGCCGATGTATCTTACGGGCGTTCATTAACGAACTTGCGCAAATTATGCGCGCGAAATTCTCGCTCGCATCGTTCGTTCGCATTATCTTTGGACTTATCACGATACAGCTACGGGGCAGAGAAGGGCCCGTTGTGACGTGACCCTAATGTATCGTTTGCGCGACGCTCCCTTAATGGCTTATATATGGCGCGTTCCACCGACGCGAGCAACACACACTTGGATACTACGAGTCTTTAATCAATTATGCAAATGATTTGCGGACGACTACTGTATATCCGTCTTCTCCTTTCCTGTCCTCTCCGACACGCCATGACGCGCAATCTAGATTTCCCTTCTCTTTGTCCCCCTCCAGTCTTGCCCTGCGCGCGAAGCGTCACTCTTCGTAGAGATGCTTTCCGCTGCCCTTTCCTCTCTCGCCGATTTTTTTTTCCTCATCCTCTAACAGCGCCGACCCAGTTGGCACGGTTGTTTATTAAAACTTCCAAATTAACCGGTTTTAATCGCGTTCATTTTACGCTTTTTGTTACCTCAGTATATTATTTATTACAGCGACCAATCCCTGCAACCTCTTTCCGGTCCCTAATCCTCTCGCACAAATCGCGTCCACCTAAAACCCCACCTCCCGCTCTTCACTCTCGATGGTACGCTTTTATCCGCTTCTCTTTCATACTCTCGCCGTTCCACATCCTCCTTTTTCCCGTGCCGTGCCGTTTACACCATCCGCCGAGTATCGTTCAACCCCTCGTAACGTAGTTTCGGCCTTTGCACGAGTACCCTTTTACCCTTCTGCCTGACGGCTCATCCGCGTCTCATCCCCTCATCACTCGTCCTTCCCTATTCTTCCGTGTTTTTCCCTCCGTTCCTCTCTATCTCTTGTCCTAACGCGCATTTGTTTACCATACCCCGTGTCTCTTCCGCTTTCTCGTGCTCGGCCAACGAATTACGTTTCGCACCTTCCTCGCGGAAGTTCAAATACGGGATTACCAAGGTGGTCCGGCTACCAAGCGCAGACTTATGAAAAATGAAAATGGCGTGGAAATGCGAGTAGAGATGAGATCTCAACGAGGAAAACAGACTCAATCAACGTTAAGGGAAAGAACTCGGAAAGAACCATATAATAATATTCCTTCGGCATTTAATACTCACAGAGTATACACGCGAGAAAAATTGCTAATTACAGTCTGTAGTAATTTGTAATAATTACAGAAACATAATTAGAATAGCAATAATTTGTTTGACTCTAAATGTAATTTATTTTTTGATGACGTTCGTTAATATAAGATTTTTTTTCAGTAGAAGGTTTTTATTTTTTACTGATTATACATGTATATATAGAATCTTTTAATCATATTGATTTAAAGAAAATTTGTTTATAATAAGATGGGCATAATATTTATTTGTTTGAAAAAATTTATTATATTGAATAAGACGCGATTATAAATCGATTGCACTTTTTCAATGCAATTGAAGTGCAGATAATTTTATTGTTTGTCACTTCTGTCGACCCTAAAAAATAACCGATTAATTGTTTGAATAATAGATTATTAATCGTCCATCCCTAATTATACAGTAAAGAGAGGTTAAACAATAGTAGAGTTAAATAATAGTAAAAAGGATAATATGCAAGAAACTTTGAAAATAAAGGGTTGCATGAGGTTTCGAGGTTCAACACGTGTGCTCGTATGCGCGACACAGTTTCGGGAACTCCGACGTTTCCGTAAGCACACGCGAGACTCGTATCCCAGGACAAACTGGATGAGGAACTGCACGAAACGCGTCCAGACTAAGATCTAACGGGGAACATATGCTGTGTAAAGTCTATATACGTGCATGCCTCGACACCGGCATCTTCGCCTCAAGACGTGCTAGATCGCGTGCCATTCAGGTATTTCCACCCGCATAACACACGACGAGTCGCATTGTTATCGTCGTGGAGAAAGAATTCGAACTGGCAATAATTTGCCGAGTCGAATTGTTCACTTAATGCCGAAACGGTTCGTTCGACGGGATTATCTCGAATCTATCCGGGCGTTAACTTTTAACCACAATTCTTTTTCAAGAATTTGCAATAAATTTTTCCTTTGCACTCTGTCTCTTAATCCTGTACCACGTAGTATTATCATATTTAAAACAAAAGATTTTAAGTGAGAATGACATTTCGAGTTACATACTAATAGAAGATATTTTCTGAGAAAAATATCTATATAGTACAAGATGTTCTTCTCGGAATATTAATACGAGATAAAAAATACGAAAGATAAAATGAATAGAATTTGCGGTACTTTTCTTTTACAAGGCTCTTCATACGTGCTATCAATATTTCAACACTGAAAAAAAAATCTTAATTTCAGAGAAATATCTCTTTGCTCGTATTCGAATAAATTATTTCTTTGGATCAATGGAAATTTCTTTGAAAATAAAATATTGTACTTTCAAAGAAATAAGATATCGTATTTTTAAAGAAATTTTCATTGATCCAAAGAAATAATTTTTTTTTAATAGGAGCAAAGAGATATTTCTTTGAAATTAAGATTTCTTTTTCAGTGAAACATAGAAAAATTAAGCAACAGAGTTATTCAAGACAGGGATATAACTTTCGGCACGATCAAATAGATCAAGCATCGGTGAATAGAATTCTTACAATTTTTTCGAGGTACTTATGTTCCTCACATTCAGAGAAAAGGTTGCTTCGATTCAAAGAAAGTTTCTTCGCTGTACGATTAAAGAAAAAATTTTTTTATTTAAACACTGTTTTTTTTTAAATTTCTTTAATTTGTAAAAAAATTTCTTTGATTTAAACATTATTTTTTAAAGTCAACTAAAATTTATTTGATTTAAAAAAATTATGTTCAAATCCGAGAAATGACGTTTAAATCATAATTTATTTGAACAAAATAAATTTTATTTGATTTCAAAAAATAATGTTTAAATCAAAGAAATTTTTTTACAAATTAAAGAAATTTTTTTCTTTAATCGTATGGCAAAGAAACTTTCTTTATTCTAAATCGAAGCAACCTTCTTTCTAGGTGTGTAATTTACGTAAGATTTATATTTCAACGTATATCACCGACTTTTTGCGAGACGAGGTTAAGCGTGCGCTAGATTCGATAAGATCTTCACGGATTTTGTCAGTCAACTGAAAACTGTCGTGTTACTGCGAACAATTCCGGAATAATCGTTAGCGAACTTCGATGGCAGTTCGACGATGAATCGGGAGTCGGCTGACCAAGATCCGCTAGTAGGTACACCCCCGTCGGAAGTCGGTCGGCGCATCGCTGCACCGGGACTTCCTATCGAATTAGAGAAAAGTGTTCTCACGGCGTCTTGCACACCCCCGTCGCAAAGGACAAACTTCTCCGTTAATCTTCTGGAAACCCCTACGGGGCTCGATTTATCGAGGATACTCGATACGCGGAAGCTTTCTCGTCTCTCGATTTATTCCGGTCCCCTCCGGGCCTCGTCGCGCCCCCGATTCTTGGCAACTTTCCGCCTATCAGGACCACGCTTTTTCCCATTATACTTGGCTCAGGCGTTTTACAATGAGGCACTTGTACATTCTAGAAGACAATGCGACGAGTCTCCACTTGCGGAATACATCGATCATGGCCCATACAGCACACTTTATCCTGGAAAAACATCCTGGAAATGTCCTTACGATGTTCAGAGGACATATAGATGTCTCCTAGACATTTTAGGACGTTCCTTGGAAGTTTGTACTGTATGGGGACCCTTCTTGAGATTTTAGACGACGTAACTTGGAACGCAACTTGTAATGTAATCTGAGAATTAATTATCGTACACAAAATATTATATCTAAAACTTTTGGAATTCTGGGAAAATCTACTATTAATGAGATTATTTTCAACTAAACTAATGCTATTAATACAACATTATTTTTTCGTATCCTTTGATCTACTAATTTTGTAATTTTTTAAAAAACTGCTTTTCACTAAGTAAAATTTTATGGAATATCCTCTTTCACATATATAATATATAAAAGAATTATTACTACCTTTTTTTATATTCTGAAAAGATTTAAATAACGTTTTATCATAATGGCAAAGTCAATGTACAAAGAATTGAAAAACATTTTGGTCACAGTGTAATACTTTTAAAGTCTGGCGCATACATTTGCATTTTTTCTGCAGTCACCGTGGGAAAGAGCTCGAGAAATCCGCAGTGGCTTAACTCGAACATATCTCACGGAATCAGCGATAAACGGGACACGAGAACGCGAGTCGAAGGAAATTTCCAATTTGTTAATAGTGCTATTCTTTTTCGTTCCTCCGGCTTGCACCGGTCATCTCGGGTATTAAGAGATAAAAATGGAATCGGGAGAATTGTCGGTCCCAGCAGTGGTCGAGAAACGAGTGTTAACCAGCTCCGCACGGAAAATGGCTCGAACCCGGGACCTCTCGTATTCTACTCATTAGCGTTGAATTATTCGAATAATATTTCTTTGTCCGGTAAAGAAATCAATGCGTCTGCCGGGGCGATGCATAATTCATGCCGTAGTATCAGACAGATCGAAGATTAATAGGCCTGATCGGACGCTTTCTAATCGAGCATTTACCGTTTCTTCGCTCTCTATTCCTCTTCTTTCTTCTTATTTCCTCCTGTTACTTCGGTTCTTTAAAAGAAATCGATAAGCTATATGCTCACTATAGAGCTTTTAAATTATTCAGAGTATTAATCGAACGTTATTTCTGATATATAGTTTTAGGAAAATTATTATTGCCTAATTCCAGCAGATTAATCGTCGAGAAAGGTTTCCACAATTTATGTTTGCCGTTTTTATCAGCAATATCCCATTTATTCTGATATACTAGTTATATAATACCAGTTCATTTAATATGTTTATGTTGTATGGCGTAGACAAAACTCGCAATCTAATGGCCCGACTTTCAGACATCGCTGCCTTGGTAACGTTCCTTTCATTCTACATCCACAAAAAATTGATTGCAGAGCAGGAATTTAATTATTCTCTCTGGGTACACGGTTTGTGCCGGCTGAGTTCGCATCAGAGGAAATATTTAACCTCTTCAGTTTAAATAAAAGTCTTGTAGTGAACTGCAAATTAACGATGAGATGGTTCGAACAATGCCTTGACCCTTTCGTTTTTTTAACTCTCTAGGATGAAATGAATGGATACAAATAGGAGCAAATAGAGTTGGAAATCCAATAATTGTAAAATCAAAACCCGATTTCGAAGATTAGAGATGTATTGCTTCGCATAAGAATTTCTGTTATTTGAAAAAAGAAAATTAAAAATTTCCTAAAGAAATTAAATTTCTGTACAATTGTATTCTCGTTAATTCCCGACAAAAATACTTTCCTAAATAATTAAATTTGTTTACAATTGCATTCTCGTTAATTCCTGACAAAATATTCATGTTTTAAACTGAGCTTTCATAACTAAAACTTCTTATAACTAATTAAAATAAACATTCTGTCATGTATGAGAAGATTAATACAGATAATAGATAGAGAGAGAGATTTTAATAGTAAGATTTGATAGTTATAAGATAAGATTTTGATAGTAAATAAATTTATTACATGTAAAGAAAACACAGACGTTGATTACGATTGGTATTGAGATTTGATCGGAGCGAGCACGTACCGAAGGATAATTCAACGGCTCGTCCCCGGAAGTTAAGTGACGTGACGTAGAAGCTAAGCATGGTTGGGGGAAAAAACAGTCAGCGGCTGGATTTTAAAAAGAACAAGAGCAGTTGAACGGGGTGAGCTGTAACGCGGTTAGTTGCAGTCACGAGTCGAGCGAACTTCGATGGCACGGGTTAAGAATATATTTCAATTGAAATCGTTAAAAAGTAGTACGGCAAAATAATACGGAGGGAGAAGAAGAGAATGGAAAACTTGATCGTGAGGTCTAGCACGAATATCCGACATCGAAAGAAGCAGTGTAGAAAGCGCAATTTATCCTCAATGTTATTCTCGAAACGTTCGTTAATTCTAAATATTTCGATCTAGAATATTTTTAGGCGTATTATATTAGTCATATATGTGATTGATATAATTATACTATTTAACAAATTTCGCGAAAATTATACGATCTAAATATGTAGATGATGCAAAATTGATATTTTCTTTAATATAATTATTTCCATATAATAGCTTTTTTAAGACATTTCTTAAAAGCTATTATATATAGAAATATTTATATTAAAGAAAATATCAATTTTGCATTACTTACAAATGCATTGTATAATTTTCATAAAATTTCTTATATCGTATAAGTATATTTCAATTTTATGTATTCAATATTTAAATTCCTACAAAACTCTCTCACTGTTCAGCGCTTTATGTGTGTATCTGAGATAATTAAAAACTTGTTAAGTATATCTTTATATTTATCTTATTGGTTTTTATTTCTTAGTGTGCTATCCGAAGTTTCATACAGGTGGCTATTCTATATCATAGTCAATAGAATATAGCATACATTTAGACTCCTCATACATATTAAAGTTTGTATTTACATCAACGCACTGGCAAACTCTGCCCTAACAGCTGGCAACTTTCTCGAGATACATTGTTATACGTTATCTACTACTCACTCAGTAAAAACGCTACTTTGTTATCTCGCATTTTTCAATAGTCACTCCTAATTGAGAATCTAATGGTATATCAATTAATATTCTAAATGATATTATAAATACAAAATAATAAATCCGAATTAGATTTTCTTAAAAATTTGTTGGACTACGTTTTTAAAAAATAATTATCATTGATAATATATATTCTTTAAATCTGCATTAGTGGATAAATTAGTGTATTAATCAGTGGCAATATTTGTCATTGGGAATTAGTGACATACTTGGCACTGGAAAGGAAATTTGAGCATTGTATTTAGTATTAAAATGAAATACCGATATTCGCACGTTAGTTTCAATCTTTCAATATCATGTATATTGAATTTATACATTAAAACAAAATTAATTGGATCAAATAATAAATGTTAACTAGGGATTTCACGTTTCATTCACTGACCAGTGGCTTACTTAGGACTGATATCAATGAGTACCCATAGATTTAGATTTCGAAAGTAATTGAATTTGATCAAATTCTTTAATATCATAAAAAGTAAAAGAGGAATTCTTACATATTCATGTGTACATTAATTCATTAGATTTTAATTCTTTATCGATTAATGGTAGTACTGATATTTTTGTGTAAAAGGTAGAAGCAAAAATATTGAATGGAGGACTGATTGGGTTATTCTCGATAAAAGCGAATACATATTACATACGTAATGAGAAAGAACGAAGCGACCGACTGACCTTTGTCGAAATGTTCGGTATCTATATTGTGGACCGTCACGTGCGATTCAGTATCGATTTAACAGCATTTTTAATTTTCCCGAAAGCGCGCGGTACCCTACAGCGCGTGTCACGTGGTCCGAGTCTCCAGATGTTACCTATACATCATGGTACGTTTGAGCACCCGGTTATATCAATTTTGCACTGGTGCGCGCGTCCGCTGTGCTGCCCGTCGTGAAAACCACCGACGCCCTTACAAATTGCCATCGCTGGTGCTAACTAAACGTGCACCCGTCCCCGGGCTCAACGAGAAACGGCGACCTATTAATATCGCGAGAATGGTGTCGCGAGATCGCCGATGCTCTCATTGCCACTCATACGTTTTCCCAACACGAACTGATTGTAGTCCATAAAAACACGTGTTAAACGTTGATAAAAAATTCAACCATTTGCCGTGTTCTTTCAATTTTTACAAATCAGTAATTAATTCTCATGATAATCGCACGAAATTTTGAACATTAAAATAGTTTCTATCGCTAATAATTATCTGCGGTAATTATTTCTGAAATATCACTAGCTAATTCTAATGATATTCATGGGAAAACACACTTTGCCTATTTACCTAATTGATTTAAATGACTATTATCGTGCATTTGTTAAAACCTATTATAAACGATTTACAATTCGGTATAGAATGTAACCAATAATTTTACGAGTTATGTATTCTACATACAGGGTGATTAATTGAATTGTGGTAAAAATAAATCTTTATCTTCCTCTTCCATTTCAACAATTGTTTTTCTGATTAGGATCCGGCATTTGAGGCTCGTCAATTTCATTTGAGCTATAGTACAAGTCAGTTTATGAATGTCAACATGAATTAATCATCGAAACGGAAGAGGAAAATATCTTTCAATATAATTTTAATGATCACCATGTATATATATATATATATATATATATATATATATATAT
>NW_017305683.1:1905988-1934618 GCF_001594115.1 Trachymyrmex septentrionalis
TATATGTATATATGATATATACACTGGAGCATTTAAAATTATATAACTACATATCATTTTTTAAAAGCAACTATATGTTTTCTTTACACCAATTGATCATTTCATTATGCTGTGCATAAAGAATATTAAAGTATATATATTCATCAAACAAATTAATAATTTACAAGATATTTTTCATTTTTATGTCAAAATGTGCCAAAATACTGTATAATATATCTCGACAGCTATTAATTTTTTGATATTATTTCTACTTTAATATTTTTGTGCAGAATAGTTAAGAAAATCATTATGTAAAAAAAATCATATTATTACATATTTAAAAAAATGAAAGCGACCTCCATGTGATCAATTTTGAAAAATCAATTTTTTTTAAATTAATTTTATCATTATTCATCTCCCTTAAAATCACACAACTTTTGTCTGAATACATTTTTGATTCAACGCATAATTTCAAGGATAATAGCTTTAAATGCTTCACTCTGTACGTGCAAAGATTTTTCGAATGCTTTCGAAATCTGACAACTAAAATTATAAACATTTAAAATTATAAGTAAAATTATTTTAATGTGTTCCAATTTTTGTGTTACAAATTATAGAATTAAAGTGAATTAAAATAGATCGACGGAAATATCAAAAGAGTGAGAGAGACATCTTTCTGCTCTGAAGAAGAAAGCGGTAATCGAACATTTAACTCTCCGACTGTAATCCAAGTATGTTTTTTTTTTTGGTGAAAAAAAGTGAAATTTCACTCTCAAATTTCTTTGAATTAAAGAAGAGCTGAGTCTGGTTCTCTTATTGCTAAATTATACAGTTTGAAACAATTTTCCACTTTTTTTCTCATTTTTGCTCAAATTTCAGTTTTCATTAAATAAAATTTTTTATATTTAAGACCCAGATTGCAGACACAGGGAGTAAAAATATAATTGCGAACAGAGAGTTAATCAGATTAAATTTATAGATACACCGTATCACAAGCGTGCAACATGGCCTTGCAAAGTTTCAAGGTCGGTGGGTAGGTATTGTAAGCAATTCGTATAAGCCAAATGTAGTATTAAGAGGGGTCGGTAGAGTAAATTAATGATTTCTGCCAGTGGAGTTCGATAGCACAGGGGCGAGATGTATCGCGCGATATCACGCGAACGGAGCGCGTATACACCTCAACCAATACCGGCGCTGCAATGTTATTTCCGACACAACACAACGCGTTGCGTTCACCACACCACAAATTCGTATTATATACCGGTCTCTCGTATCAGATTGGTCGAAGGTGTGCCAAGTAGTCTGCACATGCAGCAAGTCCAAAGAGGGATGGTGAAAGAGGGATAGGAAGGTGAAAGACGAGCCCGCGGGGATCTGGTGAGAGAAACAGAAAAGGTGCGCGAGAATAAGAGGGCGTATAATAGCGAGTATTACGGGCACTTAGTCACTTTTGTGCCGTGGTCGCCATTGTGTTAAGACAAAAGATGGAGAATCCCTTGGAGCGAATTCAACTGTCCCGTATACGAACGAACTAGTCGCTAACATAGCACGAGCTCGGCCCGTGCGAGGCAACGCGATGCGACGCGACGCGACGCGACGCGACGTGACGCTCGAACGAGCATGATGCTTGAAGCGAAATTAAGCCCTGGTTCGCTTCGGTACCGGCGAGGTATGTTCACCTTCGTCCCGCACTCATAGAAATTGCGAATTTCAGCGAGCACACCGCGAACATACGTATTCGTACGCGACTATGCGAGAGCCTTCCTTCCTTCCTTCCTTCCTTCCCGGGCAAACCCAGACGCACATTGTGCGAGTACCCCTTTTGTTACCGCGTTGTTCCATTTCGAGCTTAAACAGAACGCACTTGCACGCGCGGCTATCGCTGTTGCCTCTTGTAATTCCAGTATTTTACGTTCTCTTTGATATTCTCCTCGAGAATATAAAAGCCGCTTCGAGTTTTGAATGGTTTCTTTTCTATTTTGAACAAATGCTGATGGATCTATTTTCTTGGGAATTATAACGTATCGCTTGTTTGCGATGAAAAGTGATACAACTATCTAAAAAGTATTTTTGAGATAATGAAAGAAAATTAATTCAGAAGACGTATAGCTTTATTTATAGAAAAACGATACATTTGTAATTCTCCCAATTTACCACCAAAAGACAGCAGTCGTTTATCAAGGTTTAATTGATTTATAGAAAAGAAATATATTTTGAGTTTAGATACCTACCGTGAAAGAATATTGTCGGTGCTGAAATAGAAAAATTATTAGGAATTATGTCATTTTTCCTTAAAACATTGTCCCAATTTAGAATTTTTTAAATACCCGAAAAGTTGCTAATTTTAGGATGAATCACTTTTCTATCAAATAAGCCATATATGATTTACTAATTTAATCTTCCCTTCAAATGAAATTTGAAATTTACAATGTTTATTTTTAAATTGAATTCGGGGTAAATTCAGAATTTATGCAAGTTATATTTAAGAATTGAAGATGGAAATGTGTACATGAAATGTGTACACTGAAATATATATACAATATATATATAGTACTTCAACCCAAAAGATAATACTTCTATATATTGATATATATATATAGCAAAGTATTATCGTTAGAATATATTAATATATATCAACTTAATGTAAATCAGTAGATTTTTCACTTACAAGACATTTTTTAACAAAATTAGTAAAAAAATTGATTTTGAAGGACAAAGGACATTCTCTCTACATGGAAAAAACGGTTCTGTTAAAAAACCTAAAAATTTAGTTAGATATAGACCAAAAATAATTTTTATACCATTAAAATAATTATATAATATAAGATGCTCAAAATAGTTGCTAGAATATCAAAACATTTTGCAGTATTGTTCCTCATTCCTTGAAATTCCTGTATGATTATTTTAATAATCCATATAAAATTGTTTTTAAATCTGTATCCAGCTCAAACAAAATTGTTCTTTCCGTGTAGAGAATTAAAAAAATTTGTCATCATTTATAAAATTTTATAAAAAAATATAAGAGTAAATAGCCATGATCGACACGCGAGTACTATAATCCAAGTAAGGTAGCTGCGGAATACTGTTAATAACTGATGTGTGAAATGTATTAGTGAATTGCTTTGGTCGCGAAACTTGTCGAAGTAACGCAATTTCAACTGTCGTCCATGCGGTTTGCCAATCCAAAATGCGTTTCGGGAAAGCGTGGAAGACGAGATTAGCTTCGCGAACGAAACGCAATCATGATTTCCGTTTTGGCGAAACTCTCCCTTTATTGTATTTCACACAGTTCTTCAATTTTGCTCTCGCGAAACAGTATCGAACAATAAGAGAGGGACGTGTCGAATAGGGAAAAAAGGTCAAAGGCTTATATAGAAAGTATTCAAGTCTTTCATCTCGAACATCAAAAGGTAATTCCCGAAATTATGGAGATTTTTCCGAAGAATTCCACAAAATTGACGTTATCCTACTAGAGAGGACCAGGACTCTTTGTAATACTGCAATGTTACTGACAAAGGAGGGAATAGGTTGAAGTACAAATGAAACGTTACCTCAACTGCCATACGTACACATACTTGGTATATCTCGCCTAAGTCGTTGGCTCCGGTTTCCGCCTTTGCGTTTCCTCGGGGAAGTTCTCGTGTTCCCTACTCCTATAGACAAGCGAACGGTTTTCACCTTATGGTATACGCATATATATTTCTGATAAACGAATACTTATATATATATTTCTCAAGTATTTATAGAATAATTTATGATAATAATCTTGCAATAATCTCGCTTTTTAATTAACATAAAAGATCATAAAAAATTACAAATACTAATTGCAACAAATGTAACGTTCATTACGTAGCACATACTTTCTAAAAATGAATCAGTACGTTGTTACTTGAAAAACAATAAATATTCGTTGATGATTACATCAGTTATAAGTGTGACACTGAAATCTAAGAAAAGTGACTATTCAATTTTCTTTCTTTTATTGTAAATAACAGTTATCTTGAACAAAGAATTTTATTGATAATAATTTTAAAATATATATTTATTACAAATTTTAGAAAAACTCATTAATTATAATTATTACTTACTCAAAACAAAGAATTATTTTCTTTTGCAAAATATTATATAAAATTAATCAAAGAAACGACTTTGTATAATAAGCGAATTGAATTGTTTTAATTTAATATCTAATCTTGATTTTTGAAATATTAAACTTACTATAAGATTAAAATTATATTTTGAATAAATTTAATGCTTGTAATGAACTTATGATTTAGATATATTTTGAAATATTTGAAACAAATTGTTACTTGCGTACAGTACCTATGTATTTTTTTGTGTCCATTGTAAAATTTCTTTAAATTTATAAACTTAAGGTAAGTAGTTATAAACGAGAAAATACGCGTCATTGTAAGAGAATTAGAAATTGCTAAAGCCTATACAGGTGTCGAATAACATCTGTTTTCACAGTTCCGATAGCAGTGCACAATTTCTAGATCGATCGTTCTAACAAAGGTGGATTCTGAGGAAATAACGTGGTAAATGGATCTGCGATGATCAAAATTACATATAATGAGCGATGCTGATGTTAACGCGTTAATCATGTTCGCGGTGCAACGGGCCGCGACTGTATCACATACACAGAGGCACTGACCAAGATTATCCATTTCCACTATCAATTTTATTCGGCATCATCCAGCTCGCTGCTCCGAGCCGACCGAGTCAAAGTCGCGCGATCAAATCGATCTGCGCCGACTGCGCGCTTCGTTTCTAGTTGTCGGATCTGTCGCTTTGAGTACGTTTACGCTTACAGTTACATCGACCTCAATGAGCATCAGGATCGAATCGGCGCGACCGTTTGTATTTCTGTCGGATCATACGTGCCTGAAGAAAGAGAGGCACTAACCGGATATTCGCAAGATTACCAAAAGAATATGTAATACATTGAAAAAAAAGCCACTAAATTATTGAGTGAAATAATTTCATCCAAATGTCCAGATAACCAAACATAATTTTACCTTTATTTATTATAAGTATTATCATTAATAATACCGTTTGATTATTACCATTACTAAATATTTATAAAGATAAAATTATATTCAGTTATATTTTATTTGAAAGATTGAAATTACTCAGCATTTGGCATCTATAACCTAATTCTTTTTTTACTGTAATAAGTGAAAATGAATTAATAGATAAATAATACAAATAAACAAAAGAGGTGCTTTATTTGATCAAAGCAGATTGTTAGTATTTAGTAATATTTTTGTCAGTTAATAGATTTTAGATCAAAAACGATTCTGTCGAATACATTTTTTGTTTAGGGCAAACTTAAACAATTGGATCTTGAAATTATAAATGAAAGGACTCTTTAGTAATTTTATGGAAAATTGGATCACGGTGAAATAATTTATTTTTCGTATAATGTAGCTTATAATGTGGTAAACAAAAGATGTTTTAGTTAAAGTTCAATAATAAATAAATAGCTTTTAAACTATGCTGTATCAAAGGTGCTCTGTGAGCACAAGTTTCATACTTTTGATAAATTAATATACTTGCAGATAGCTGAAAAACTCCATCATTGATGCTTATAATCTTTTGTTCACCATATTATAAGCTTCATTATATGTAAAAACTAACTCATTTCACCGGAATTCAACTTTCCGTATAATTAGTGTGGAATCCTTTTAAATACATTTTTCAGTTTTATAAACTGCGTGCCAATTACGTTCAAAAAGTAGAAGAAATATGTCAGTTTCTACAAATTATTATCATGCAAGTTGTGTTTTTCGTAATACGATACAGATTGTTATACAAACTTCTTCCTTTTATTTTGTATTATTTGTTATATTTTTCTGAATTATGTTTACAAGATATAATTTCACCATTTTTCCTTCACAAATCAAATTTACGCTACAAATTTACATAGATACAGATACATTATAGGTAATCTTCTCATAGAAACATTCACAATGCTTTCGCTGCAGATGTATAATGTATGCGTTTCTCTTTATCTGTCATGTCATCAATTACACTAATCAAAACGGGTGTATTTCGTCTCACAGTGTCGTGTAACGCAACACGCTTATTTCGATGATATTATGCCTTTGGAAATAGCAATTTCTAATCGACAGGCATCTACTCGCCATGTGCAATCAGCCATAATCACTTGTACACGGTGTAAACTTCCTGTACAAGCAGCCGCAAAAATTTTCCGCCTACTATGACGTATTGAAAGCATAGCTCTTTGCAGTTTTCTTCCATTTCGATAATGGCTTCTTTGCAATCAGTCACCGTCGGCTTTTTGTATTCGCCTCGCTCGCGTAACGGGCCAACTTTCGCGGACTGAAGAGCGAGGATAGAGTTTTCTTTTTGTAGAGCGAGATACCGAAAGAATGCAAGTGCATTCAACGCGCGGAGAGATATCCTGCGAGGCACATAATGCGCTTTATTGTCTGCGATGCTACTACTATGTATGCGATTCTTTTCCTTCCTCCTCTTCCTACGTAAAAATAATCGTGGAATAAAAGCGCATAATGTCCCGTCGCTACTGTCGCTGCCGTCACCAAAACCAGGGAGAAAACGAAAGAAAGGCAGAGAATTTCGTTAAAGCACTCTATCATGCTGGCGAGTCGAAAAAAATTCGTTATTGTACTTTATCGTTAAATTAAGGAAATTAGCCACTCGTTCAGGTACTCTTTATACTCGAATCGCTTCAAACACGTTTGTCCCTTTCAAAAGTCAATCGATGGCACATCATAATTCTACTTCCTTGTAAGAACGATTTTTTGATTAAATGCGACGCTGAATTGATCACGCGTAACGACGCGAGAGCTTTTGCGTCGTGACTGACTTTGATGAGACGATTTGAATAATAGCGATGGCTCTTGACTTGGGAAAAAGTGTCAACTTCCAATCTCATCGCATCGAGAATCCTCTCGACTGGTTTCTCGAGATTGAACTGTTGTCGGGAAAACGAGGACCTACTACGGGGTTATCCTAGCTCGTATTCACTCATTTCGGTAAATTGCCATTGCGAGAATAACAAGAACAAGAAGTCGTCGACGCCGACCGCACAATTAGCGTTAATCCGCATCCCTTCAATCTGCATTCCTTTGTTCATCCTTCCTACAGCTTCACTACCTGAGTGCTATCGGGTGACGATCATATATATGTGTGTGTGTATGGATGAAGCTCATGCATCAGGGATAAGAATCAATGCTCCGTATAGCGAAACAACAGTGGCAGTTAAGAAATAAAAGGTCAAAGGTAAGCGAGATAATATAGTAGTTTATCCCGCGAATCTGGCCATTAATATTTCAGTTTCATATATTTATAGCACCAATCAATACCCTATTTCTATCCCACTCCGTGCCGGAAGTGACCCAGATAGGCGAAGACCAGGCAACAGTTTAAGGTCTCTCGTATATGCTGCAACGGGAATATGTGACAAGTTCTGCTACTTGAGTCCGACGTATAAACGACATACGACGTAACGAAATGGAGGTACTTTGCAGCAGTGCCTATTGTTAACGGCTACTCCTCTAAAATCCTCATATTTCTAACAGCTGCACTTTGTACCGTTTTACGGCTACATATATTCTAATAATAAAAACATATTTTTCTGTATCTGATGTTTGATTTAGCTTTTTATTCTGAAGTCTTTTTAATTTTTTTTTTTCTTTCTTTTTTGAAAATTGAACGAAAGCGACATTGGCGACATTCAATAGACCAAATGCCGCCGATGTGGCTTATCGAACCGCCGGAACAGAAAAATACGTACAGCGTAGTATGGTATACCACCTAAAAAGACGGGTTGCAGTTTTGTCCAATCAAGTGGTCCTATTGGCACACGTCGTTGGCTCGTAACCAAAGCCATGATCGATCTCTATTTGTATCGGCCGGCAATCGGATATTGGCCGATGAACATACGAAAAAGAGGAAGGCGTCGACCAAGGCAGCAAAATGGTAGATGTAAGCAAGAGATATCGCGGCGGGTGTGGTAATGTTTTACCATAACCGTAAATAATATTTGAAATCGATGTTATCTGCGGCTTTGCAGAAGTTCAATATACTCTTATTTTAATCGCTACATGCTATTGACAACGGGGACCAAAGTATCGACAATGGACATCTGAAATCGGGAAATGACAAATCGCGAAAGTACATGTGAAAGTGCGAGGAATACAACACATGTACGAGGAGGCGGAATAGAGGCGCAAACTGCCGCAACGCGAACCGCCGTCTCGCTGCGTCTCGTTCGTCGCGCTCATTGTTGCCATAATCTAGCCGGGCTAGGCCCATTGTTTGTCATCCAATCTTTCCGCTGAATTTCCATCACGGACAATGGTGGCGGTGCTTTATAAGTCGCGCGAATTACATGGGCGAACGCTGCTCGTAAATATAGCCGGTGAATCGTGAAAAAGCGCTGCCCGCCACGCTCGCTCTCTTTGCGATGCCGAGCGATGCTTCACATTCTCTCGGCTTTATTCTACTCGTCAACGAATGAGGAACGCGCGCTTATTTTATTCCTCTTCTGATTTGCGCTAAAATTGTATTTATTATTGGAAATTAAATAAGTAGAAAGAAAAATAATACTAATTTGAAAACAACTTTACGTAAAAACAGATTAATACAACTGGGATATGAAAAGAAAGAATACAATTTACTCTATCATACTTTTATCTTGTTGACGGTTACCAGAGAGAGAAAAAGGAAGGAAGATATATATACATATATATATGCTTGTAACTGCTATTCAATAACTCAATAAATTTCTCCATATCAGTAAATAAAAATAAGTTTTTCTTATTTTAATGATAGCTAAACAATTAATATCTATACAATAAGCTTAACTCAGTCTAATTGCACGATTCTCCGGGCTTTTTTATATACTACACTAGCATCCCTCTAAAGCTTTCTGTATTAAAGCTTTTCGTATAAAAAACGAAAGAGAGATTCCAATTTCACTCTGTTTTCCAGTCTCTTTTGTATGTTTTCGATGGTGGAATTCTTCCTTCCGTTTCAAAAATCATCTTTATCGAGATAGGCAACAAAAAATTGAGAATTCATACGGGACAGCCGGAGCGGATTCATCGATAACTGCCAGTAGGTGGATAACAGCTACGAGTATCTGCGCGGGAGAAGAGTCCACGAGAGTCACAGTCCCGCTCGTAAATCAACGGAATTTCGCAACCGTTCCGGGACAATTTTATGATTTAATCCAGTGGATGCGTGAAGGCTGCGGTCGCGAACGGGCGAACGCGGGACAGTGGTGGTGAAAACGCGAGGCCGTCGCTTGCACGGCCGTATATCGGGTGCACTCCTCGAGATGAATTTCCCGCGTGCATCGCCGCCGACATAGTAACCGCGAGAGTGAAAAACCTCTGTGGCCGACTACGAGAGCTCGCGGTGTAACGGGAAACGCACCCGCCCGCGCTTGTTCTCGAATTTTCCCATCGGTCGCGTTGCATTCTGCGGCCACGGTCCATCGGCTACTACTGACTATATATCGCGATAAGGTGTAATAAAACCCTCGATTAGGATCTACATTGGAAATTTAATTAACTCGGAGGCGGATGGCCACGCGCTTCTGTAAATTGCATTTTATTACATCGGAAATCGATTTTTTTTTTTTAAATTAACGCTTCGCTATTTAACACCTTCCGTTTCATCAGAGGCGGATATTTGAAACCGATGTTATATTATCTATACATTGGAGGATAAGTATGCTGATTGATTAATGAGCCTACTTAGCTTTGCGAGAGGTCTCTCGCACGGAAATTAATTTCGTTCGTCTCTCAGCTGCAGCAGGGATTATCATAATGTATTATATAATGCGGTACATTTTTGCCAACAGGCTCAACTGTCGCGTGCTCGCGAGGGGATAGTCCAATGCCAACGCCGCATAAAATGGCGAATCGAATAACCGTGATTACCTTGAATAGAGATTACGATACATTAGGAGAGAGGACGTGTCGACTTGCCAAGAGAAAGAGAAAGAAAGGCGAAAGGTCGTGCGCAACGAGGATCGGTCGCGTGACGGACGAGCTTCGGGCCAGAGCGAAAGGTTTCTCGCATTCGGTAAATCGCAAATCGAATTAAGCTCTCAGGCGGCACGCTATCCTCGATCCGAAATGTCGTGGACGTATAAAAGAGAGCGATAACGGCGTGGCCGGACAAGTGAGTTGCGGAACGTGCGTCCATCCCCTTCGCACCGCGTCTCACTTCAATCTAGGAACCTCTCACAGCTATTACATACGGCTTTAAAGCGTACATCTCATCTGGGTAGATTCGTCGTCGTCTGTGCCCGTAGCGCCGACAAGTCAGTCAGACCGCAAGGGAAAGGAGAGAAATTATTCCCGCTTATCGAGTGGCATCCGTCCGTGTTCACAACAAGTTAACCTGGAAAACTAGCTAGGCAAACTTCAGCGGGAGGGGGTGGCTGCATCATCAAACGGTGCATCGAGCGAGACTTACATCGAAGGATGTTGATGCATAATGGTAGCGGTATCGTGGCTGGGCCATTGGCTTTCGCCAGCAGAGTCGGGTAGGTGTGGCGCTATATATACCGTATTTCTCCTTATAATCATCCGACATTGTGTGTGGCGGCTGCGAAGAGCCGCTGATAATATTCGCGGCACGAGGGAGAATGTGAAAGCAGAGTGGGTGCGAGCGAGAGGCACGAAAGTTCTCGTAGCAAGCCCATGTACACAACGCTCGTAACATAGATGCAGCGTTTCATTCGCGAATAAGATCGCGATGCGATAAGGAAGGGCTTAGGGAGCTCTTACGGCCGGAGAATAGACAGGCTATCAAATCATGCGCGCATTACGGAGCAGCTACGCTGCTGCATAGATCCTATGATAAGCCGGAAGGACTAATAATCACTCGGCATCACAATTAGCGCAGCGGCCGGATTTAATCCATCGACGGTACATGCGAATGGAACTCATTACCATTAATGTTTGCCCCACGTGAAAACGCGCGTCATTTTCCACGCGATGAATGAAAATCTTTTTCTCCAAATAGCCGCCGGTGGTGATGGTGTAACAACGAAAATAACAATGCTACCGATAATGACGCGTAACATCGGCTGCACACAGATAAGGTTTCGCGATATTATTTGCCTGGTACAAGTCTCGGTTGTACGAGATTAATGTATAATGTTTGAGTTCTCTCTCTCGTCGGATAGCGGGTCGAAATTTTTCGTGATATTACGCCCCTTCGACCGTATTGGCGGCGATTTTATCATCGAACGAATTTGCCGAGCGTAAATGGATCACGTCCACGTTGCATTGCATTCGCGATCGATGTAGCGAATTTGCGGGTCGTCTTACTCGGGAAAGTCGCAATTCTTATCGTCAACGCGAAAGCTATTTGTCCTACAACCTTTACATTTGCGATGTCGTGACGGAGTAATAATGCCGGTCACGAAGGAAGCGACAGAAATTACCCTCCTAGGTCTTATGGAAATTCTTGGCTGCCCGTTTAATCTGAAGATAGTGATTTAGGATTTTGTATTATCGCGTTTCGATCAAATTAAAGAAAAATTATAATTTGCACGATTCTTACCTAAATATTATAATTATGTTTCTTATCTTAAAAGCAATTTTCCAAGTATTCTTAACTTTCGACGTTAATTTCATCGGATTCGAAATCATTTTTACCTTACAAAGCATTTTGCAAAATATCCTTTCAGTATTTAACATTAATCATCACAGTAATTAAACTGGATTAAAATTCTGATAGAATCAAATCCGCTGAATTAAAACGCGAAAAATATAAGCTTCTATTATTTAATTTATGGAAGCTTTACTCGTCGCGGTTAGAGTTTCGAAAATTTCAATAACTTCGTGTGATCAAGTATTAACTAGCCGGTGTATTTTTAAATAACAGAGATGTACAGCCACTGCAAGAACGTTTCCTAGGATGGAACTTCCCCGCTGAGCACGCGGATCTCGTGCACCCGCATTGGCGTGTATTCCTCGCACCCGGAAAACTATGGCATGTCGCCCTCGCGCTCATTTACCTTTTGCTCCTGATGCTGTCCCTCCTTGGGAATGGCATTGTTATTTGGATTTTTAGCACGTAAGTTTGTAAAAAGCCTTTTAAGAAAATTTCATAAGACGGCTTGAAAATTAATACAGCAAAGAAAGCCTAATTAAATACTGAAAATTACAATAATTGTAAGCAATATAGTTTCAAAAAATTCAAAAACTATATATATGGGATATATTAAACATGCAATGTATTTTTATAAAATGCGCGCTTTTAAAATGTGCGCATATTTTAAGAATTATTATATAATTTCGTCCGATCTTTTAATGATTGTGAATTGTATATAATCTTATTAACGCTTAACACACACACAATTTTTAATCTTCTTAACTTTTTAAATCATTTTTAATTTATGCTATTAATACTGTAAATATTCGTGACATTTTATCAAAGAAGAAAAGAGGGGCTAAACTATATAAAAATAAGCTTTATTTTGCGCAATCCTGTTTCTATATCAAACACATTAAAACTTTTATTTCTATTCTTATTGTTTTTATTTTTGCTAAATTTATAGATTGTATTTTTCTTTCTTCAAATTTTGATTATTATAGTTTACTACTATCTCTTATTAAAACTGGATGTACGTAGACATGTAAATATCTCTGCTCGTAAGACCGACAAAATGGTGGTGCTGCCGCCATCTTTATACGTAAGACTGAATCGCTTTGGCACAGTCTTTGCTACGTATGATAGAAAATATTACCACATTCTCTCTACCCTATATTTTTCCTTTAAAACCAAATCTTCCTTAAAATTAATCAATGTTTACCGTAATGAATATTTATTTTGGTATGTTAATGGTTAGGTCAAAATCATTGAGGACACCATCGAATATATTTATCTTGAATTTGGCTGTGTTCGATCTACTGATGGCAACGGAGATGCCTATGTTGATCATAAACAGCTTCCTGGAACGAACCGTTGGTTGGGAGACCGGATGCGATGTGTATGCTTTGCTCGGTGCGATTTCCGGGATGGGACAAGCGATTACCAACGCAGCGATCGCTTTCGATCGATACAGGTCGGCACGCGCGATTTGGCTTTGACTGTTTTTATTGATTACTATTGAACAAATTTAATTGCATTTTTATAGAATCAATTATTGGACAATTACAAAGCGATTACACGCTCGTTAAAATTTAACGACTGCAGTACATTGTAAACGACTATGTCGATGGCAACGATAACAGACTCATAGAAAGAAAAACAAATTTTACGATCTAATAAACGTTTCTCGGCACTTTATCATTAGTCAATTTAATCAATAACAACAGCAGGATTGTAACTATTCTATTATACTTGATATTACAGGACAATTAGCTGTCCGATTGACGGTAGACTGAATGGAAAACAAGCTATGGTACTAGCTCTATTCACATGGTTTTGGGCACTGCCATTCTCGATATTGCCTATGACGGGATTGTGGGGTCGATACGTGGCAGGTAAACAGGTTCCTTCTATCGTTTTTATTGTTAGAAAAGTAATCAGATTTAATAAAGAGAGAGAGAAAGAGAGAGAGAGAGAGAGTACTTTAGATTTAATAAAGTTAAGTAATAAGATTTTATTATATTAAAGTAATAAGATTTCATTTTCATTATTTAAGCTCCAGAATTATAATTTCCTGCGATTAACTTACATTTTCATCTCGCGAACAATTTGCATTGCCGTTTGAAATTTTTGAGATTAAAAGATAAGATAAAACGTATTTTGGGATTTTTGGGGTAATTTTATTATCTGATTTTCTAGTAAAAAAGTTAAGCATTCTAGACATTTAAAGTACATACTAAATATTATATGATTTTCAGAGGGTTTCCTCACGACATGTAGCTTCGATTATCTAACGGATGACGAGGACACGAGGACATTTGTGATATCAATATTCTTCTGGGCGTATGTTCTTCCTATGCTACTGATTATATACTTTTATTCGCGATTGCTGAAATCTATTCGCTCTCACGAGAAAATGCTCCGCGATCAAGTAAGCCGAAATTTCGCGATTCAGTCCAATGACAAATCGATCTTAAGCTTCGATGATGTAAATTGTGGAGGATTCATTTTGGCGCGTTGTATGTTTGTAGGCTAAAAAGATGAACGTCAAATCACTCGTATCAAACCAAGACAAAGAGAGGAGTGTTGAGATGAGAATTGCAAAAGCTGCATTTACGATATTTTTCCTCTTTGTGCTTGCATGGACACCGTATGCAGTAGTCGCTTTAACTGGAGCCTATGGAAATCGGTAACAAGATCGAAAATATTTTTCGAGTCGAAAAGTTTTCTACTTTCCTCTTCAATTCATTTTATATATATTCCAGCGAAGCACTTACTCCACTGTCGACTATGTTACCAGCCATATTCGCCAAGACGGTGTCGTGCATCGATCCATGGATATATGCAATCAACCATCCTAGGTAACGCGTATTCGCGCATTCTAGCATTCTTCATTTTTAATAAAATTTTGTTTACAATTGGAGAATTTGCGTTAAATTTAACGTATTTTACATTATTTTCTAAACGTTGCATGCAAATTTTTAACACGAGATGCACATGTGAAGAAATAACACAAATATTATGTAAGAAAAAAAAATTAACTAAAACATATAACACTCACACAATTTATAAACAAATTTATATTTTTTGTAAAATTAATATTTATAATGTATGTTTAATTAATTCCATTCATTTCATTCATTTATCTTAAAATTTAAATTACACTTTAAAATTAACATTAGTTTTATTACTTATTCTCTTACTAATAATAATTGTATTATTTTAACATTAAGACATGTTAAATATTAACTTAATATGAAATATTTAAATGGCACAATCACATTACGTTATATTAACACTCAGATATATTAAAAATTCAAGATATATAATTTCAGCAAGGATCAATTTTAACATAAAAACCAAACGTTTTTTATTATGTAAAATTTATTATGTAAAAGTGCAGTTATTATAATTTCGATACTCGATAAGATCGAAAGATAATTCCGAGATAAGCAATTGTAGTTTTCCGATTAAGTAACTGAAAAAATGTGTGTGTATAGGTATCGACAAGAACTGGAAAAGCGCTGCAAATGGATGGGAATTCGAGAAAAAGTGGCCGAGGATACAGTATCGGCGCAAACGGAGAAAGTAAACGCGGAAGAAACGTAAACTTATTGTTGATCAACTATTAATGACTGTTATCGAGAGGATATCGATCGATTTGCATTGCATTTTTACCACAAATGCAACTCTTCGACCGGTCGCCTAGATTTTTTTAAAAATACATCTCATTAAAAATGTTGATATAAACGGAAATCCCATTCTATGATAAGAGACCAATATAACTTCTATATGAATTCTATATGAATAAGAAAGGACTTCTTTAGTTTGTGTATATCTATTACTACAAATAGCGTTTGAACGTTAATACAAGCAACAGAGCAAATATGAAACTAACATTTTTTTCGTTCTCCTCTCAACCATTCCGCAATAGATACAACCTCAACGCAATTAAAAGTTTTCCTTAATTATTTACACGTTATATCATGCTTTCTGTAATTTATCAGAGATGGCAGAATAGGAAAGCCCGTACTGTGCTGCCATCCCCGTAGCTGATCTGTTTTTATTGATCTTGGATAAAAAATTTCAAAGCATTTCGTTGCTAATTGTGTATTTATTCCGTTTTATTAATAGTAAAAAAAATGGTTGCAATTAGGAGCAATAATCGCTAAATGTATTAAAATTTTATTAAAATTAAAATAGAAATTTTTTAAAATACTAAATTGTCATCATTGAGTATTATCGTTGAATATAAGGCATCTATTATAGTTGTCTCATTCTCACATTTCTATAATATTTCTTAATTTGAATTAAGATAATTGAGAGCTAAGTACAATATTTTAATTTCTATATAAAGTTTCCATTTTCCCAAATTGGATAGAAATAGGATAGTTATAAATAGCTGGAATAGTTGAATATATGGCTCTTCTACCAACATAAATATCAAGTCAAGGATCACGAATCAGTCGTTTGAGGTGGTGTAGATTTTCTATCCATCCACGGCAGAAGAGCAACTTATCTATCAGGTGAATAGAGTGGATAGAGATCTCTTTCTGTCCACCGAGAGTGAAGAAACATTGTCTTATCTTGGAACGAGGTCACGTGCCACCCGAAGCGCGGAAGAAGCCTAGATAGAAAAGAAAGTCGCTGAGAAAAGAGCGAGAACGGGAAAAGAGTAGAACAGAGGAAAAAAGGCGAGCAAAGCTCGAAGACAGCTCCGAAGAATACCACAGCACGTTCGCGTTTATGTGTTATCTTTTAGTCTGGGAAAAATATTGTCCTACAAATCAACTCCTGCTGAGAAATTGCTCACTCGTAAGAAGACGGAGGTTTCTGCTAGTCCTTGATCGTCCAACTTTTATTTCGCAATCGAATTAGTTCCCCATGATAAGGGAATACTGATATTGACCGTAAAAACAAATTGCCATCTCCCCGCATGCGGTTCGAATACCGTTCTACAAGTTTTATGCTCGCCTGGTGTAAAGATTCGCGCATAATACGCGCTTTCTTTTATGCGCTAATATCACTGACAAGTCCTATCCTTTTTTATGAGACAGCCTTTGGGCGTGCTTGTTACAGAAAAATTGAGAGGATCTCCTTACTCTCTTGTTATCTCGATCCCCTTGACTCGTTCTGTACATTTCCTTCTTCTACCGAGGAAGAGTGATACGTTATATGAGTAGCATCCACAGAAAATCTCGATGGCGATCCACATGTGTCATGAAACATATTTCTGGAATATATTTCACGAAAAATCAGTGTCGTATGTCTGTTATCTCATGTATGCTTCAGAGTTTCTTCAAAGTATTTCAGAATATTTAAACTCCGCTCCGGTAATATTGTGATTAATTACATTGTTCGATAAAAAGTCTTTTTTTCTTTTCTGAAGTGCCATAGTATAATACATACCCCGAATATTTTTTCACTGAATACAATGTCATTAGCAAAATTTGCATAGCACGTCAGGATTTTGAGTAAGTGGACAAAATTTGCAATAAAATAGGCAAAAGACAGTATTTTCACTTTCAACATTTTTTACGGCAAAACGAACATACTTAATTATAAGAATCATATTTTAGACCATACATATGAGAACACAATCAACACGAACTAACACTGCCTATGCCAGTCAAAGCTAGATCTTTAATGCTTAAATATCAATGTGAATTTTATATATATATATATATATTATATATGTACATATTATCATATTTATAGTCGAACTGCACGCCGAACTGGTTTTCTGGACTTATAAACGCAATTAAACTTAATTATTTCTAAATAAAGTCTAAACGTACATCTACGGCATCTAAACGTACAAGTCAACAGCTTTTAAATGAATTTTAATTATTTATAATTGTACTATTTATTTTCATTAAGTTATGGCTATTTGAATTTTAGATTTTCTATGTAATTAGCAGTTTAACAAAAAAATCACTTTTTTTCTTCTCGAAGTATCATATTACATACTCCAAAGATTTTTTCGCGCTGAAACACGACGAAACCGCCGTTGGAATTTACATAGCATATCAGAATTTTTAGTAAATTAGAGTGAAATGAATCAAAAATCGCCTCAATTTATTAAAAATCCTGATGTGCTACGTACCTGTAAGTTTAAATTCTGTCAACCACATTCTGTTCAACGCGGAAAAATCTTTGGAATATGTATATTTCAGAAAGAATTTGAACATCGAACAATATTATCTTATTTAATTTATAAGTAAGATTTATTTTTATTAAGTTTTAGCAATGTAAAAACACGGTTCACGAAAAATCAATTCACTAAAATTTATAAATCGCTTCTCGACATTATCGCAGATAAGATAGATACGATAGACATTTATTTAATGTGGTTGAAAACTGCCGGCATTAATCATGAAGTGTATCGCGGAAAATAATCATCATAAAAGTTTTGGCCGTCTAAACATTCAACTTTAAGAACACCATGAGAATACGAATGCGAGTGAGCTTGGTTGATCTTGGATACTGCGCAACGTATTTTTTCTCGCGATTGTCTGAGAGACGATCGCAGAAGGAACAAAGGTAATGAATAACGCGCGACAGCGTGCTAACTTACTGTCTAACTTTCTTGCGAGTAAGAAACATTGCTCCATGAATACGCGGAGCGACTCGGTCTCGTGAAATATGTACAACTACCGAAGCGCAGCGAGGAACTTTGAAATCTGACGGACGGAGCCTAGAAAGAATCGCGTTCTCCTTCGAGAAGAACATTGTGCCAGAGTAATATTTTTATTCGCCTAAGAGCGCGCTGCTGTTGTACTTGTTCCAAGACTTTGACTGCCGGCGTTGCTTCTACGGAAGATTAAGGCGAGATAATACTAACTTTTTGTTATCTTGCCATTCGTCGTTTTCGAAATTCTGTCGAATTTTCGTATATATTCCACAAAATAATTAGGGCGAGTAGTCGTCGAAGTCGAGTTAACGTAAAAAGGTGCTAATTGGATGTAGGACGATTTCAACTAATCCCGGTCAATCGGCGCGTTGTCGATAATTGTTTCCATCGCCGGGTATCCTAATCCATCAGGGAAGACAAGGTGATTACGTGCCCGACGCGTTCACTGTCGGTCGAGAAAGTTTAGTCCAGTCCATGAAACGGCAGTGAATCGTGAATTGCGCGCGGCGCGGATCATTGGGCGGTAGGCGGACTTCACAGACAACCCGGGTAGTTTGGTTAATATGCAGTTAGTACGTCATTTGTTTCTCGCCGCAAGGAGGGCTAATCTCTGACGTCACGGCAACCCCCGGATCTCCGGTTGTTATCGTGATGGTGGTTAACCTACGCTATCAACCAGCGAATATGATCGATTCTTCGAAGATCCTCTGAAGTTAGGATTGTCTCAATTTCATGATGAAAGTAAATCGCGCGGCATACGTCGACATCTGCGACATTTTGAGTGTTAGAGCGAGTTTATTAGCGCAGAGAGAGAGAGAGAGAGAGAGAGAGAGAGAGAGAGAGAGTGGAGTTCAATGTCAGGAAAAACCACCGGAGCATTAACGCAGTTAAGGGAAAAGTTAGCGGAAATCTTGGCGAATATACAAAACACGACTTCTATTCTCTTACCCTTCGCTGTGGGTTTTTACGAAAGCACGTTTGTCGTTGTCACGCTGGCGGGTCTAGCGGGAAATATATATGCGGGCCATTGAATGACAGGATTTCCAATCAGCAGAAATCCCATCGTGCGACAAGACGACTCTCGGCAACTGGCGGCAACCACCCCACGATTTTCGGAGCGCTCCTTTTTCGTTCTCGACGCTTCCGACTTACGTACAATCAAAGTTTTCCGCGCCAAGTCTGCACGACAACGACAACGGCACGAAGGCAGCGACGGCGCCGACGATCGCGGAGAAGAATGAGAAGAGTGGTAGGAAAAAGGTGGAGCCAAACCAAGGGGGGAAGACGAGGAGATAGTGGCGAGAAAGAACGTTATAGGTATAGAGTTTGGCAGGACGAGGGACTCAAGAATCGAGAAAATCCTTGATTAGATGTTCGCGTCAAAGGAACTCGTCGCTCGCCGAGAATCGAGGAAAAGGAGAAGAAAGAGCGAAGGGGAGAAAGGTGGCCATCGCGTTGCACCGCGGCTCGATCTAGAAGGCGAATTAAAAATAGTCTCCGACTACACGAACGTCGTGGAATCGATTCTGTCTATTGCTGTGGCGAGTAGGAGAGCGGAAGGAGAAAGAAGCGGGAGGACCGCGCCTTTCGAAAGCGGAATGGAATCATCTAACTCCAGTTCAAGATACGTCCCGTTCCGTCCTATTTCCTGAGGTCGCGCCGAGCGACGGCCAGTTATGGATGTTGAAAATTCAATTACGCGGGATTTATGGCTGCCGGCGCTGGGCATATTTATTATCGCACTATCCCCTTCTGTAACTTCCGTTATCCTCTGTGCGCTCCCATCCGCCATCGCCCCACCAATGACGTCCGTTTCCCATGACATCGATGATTAAATAGAAATTCATCCGCTACATCGAATAATCGATGGTCGATTTTCGTTACACCAGCGAAAAAGATATTATAATTGTTGACACCGTTCTCTTACTTTAAAGTGGCACGTATAACCCAAAAAATTAAGTTTTTCAAAAAAGGGAGAAAATTATTTTTTAATTTAACCCTCTATAACCCGAATTTTTTGTGGTTATATAAAAAAATTTAAACTTACGTGGAAATTTTTGTTTTCACAAATTAAATAAATCAACAAGATATCGATATATTCAAAGTTACAACGGGCTATAGATGGTTAAGTAAGAAAGTTATTTGACCGAATAATATAGATAAAAAGGAGGGAAAATAGTCTCAGAAATATAATCAAATGTTTTTGTGAGTTGAAGAATTTAATGTTTCATACAATCATAATAAATTCAGAATAATTTATTAAAAGTGAAATATCTCGAGATATCACCAACAATTTGCATTTATCTTGCATTTATCAGCTAAAATTAATGAAACTAAATTTGAAATAAAACAATTTCTTCTTTAAACTCCGATTACCAAAACTCTAAATATTTTAACTCTAAATATTCTTTAAATAAACTCTTCGAGAAACATCTTTTCATTTACAAATGCAACAAAATTCAAAATGTGTAGAAGATATTATGATTTATTTAAAAATCTTAAGAAAACGACGTATGTACTATTTGGCGGTTAAGTTTATTTTTGATGACTGATGGAGTCTTTACCTAATTCTTGTAATAACAATTACATTTTTTTAGTTGTGTTACTTTTAAAAAACGTGATTTTCAATTACCATGAATTATTACCGTGAATGAGTTAAGTAAACATTACTCTATCAATCATTAAAAGAGAGCTAACTTAATTTTATGAAAAACGGCAAAACTGTTACAATTCAAAAAGAGTTTTTCAAAGCGTTTTAAAACAAAAATGACAAACGTGATATTTAATTGTGTTAAAATTATGTATGTATTTTTACAATAGATAATATTCGATTAATTAATTTTCTGTCAAATTAAAAAATAGTTTCTTTTCTAAAAAACTAAATTTTTTGAATGTGTCATTTTTAAAATAAGAGAACGATACTACGTGCATATGTCTAGGAAGAAAGGTTTGAAATATCGATGTCTGAATGAAAATTTACTATTTCAAGAATTCAAACATTTGAGCTAGAAATGGAATTTGATTTAATTGTAATCGTATCTTTTCGACTACATATACGATACTGCGATTACCTGAATAATAATTACGTCAGTCCATTCACCTCTCCGAAATGAACATGAGCGAGGTTGACACTACGAGGGGCAAATGCACAACGGTGGCATTATTAAATATACGTACGTAGCACCTAATGACGTGACAATGTACATATTATTATTAATTTGTACATAATTAATGGATACCGTATTTCGATTCCGATCGCGACGTAAACCGCTCGCCGCAGCGGTTTCACATGGTCGGCGCTTTTAGGCAAAAACGATATATATGCCGGATACAAATGGAATAAATTTGCTTAATCGCGGTGCTCATTAGCGCCCGAACTTTAGTCTATGCGCAGCGCTATCGTGTTACTCACCGTGGAATTACGTTCTCTTTTATACACGCTGCTGCGGCTTATCGATTGCGTATCTTTAGTTTAAAATTATGGGACTGTTATTTCGGATCGTGATAATGAAAAAGTATACGACTATGAATGCGCTTTACAGTCAGACATTGTGCTGCTTTGGAACTTTTTCTTCTCCTCGTGGACGTACCTTCATTCCTACATATCGAGCTACACATGAAGATTGAGGTGCACCGATGACCTGAGTTAATTAATTCTGGACTAGCGATTGCGTTGCCTCGCCCAGATCACACACGCTTATAACGCCGATAACAGTGAAAGAAAATTTAATTCAAATTTATCGTTATAAGCGACGTTGACACAACTAATACAAATTCTTAGAATTAAGATTGCAATTCTTCAGATATTTTTTAAATTCGGATATCTTATACGTTTTAGAATATATAAATATAAATGTGTCTTTTTTTTAATTGTTGAGCAAGAATTATGTACCAAAAGCCGATACTATATACATTGAAAGGAAAGTGTGTGATATTTGTGACTACACGGAGAGAATTTTGTTTTAAAATTTATCCCGAGAAAATGGTAGTTGTGTACAATGCAATATTTTAAAGATTTTTACCATGCACTTCAGTAAAATTAATCAAACTTACTTTATACTTTATTGTAGTCTTATTAATGAATGAGAGAGATTTACATTAAAATTCTTGGAAAAATACAACGTTGTCCCACAACTACCATATTTTCAGAGTAAATTCTAAGAAAAAATTCTCTCCGTGTATAATTGCATAGTAAAATAATTATTAAGGACTACATTTTTTTTACAATTATTATTACTATAATGTTAGTAGTAATAATTATAATTATAATATTTATAATTCTAAAAATATATATATAGTTAGCATAGTCCATAAATGACTATAAATTATGGTAACCGTAACCATTTTTCTCTCTCATTATCAGTGCAAATTGTAGAATCTAGTTGTAACATATAAATATATATCGTACAGAACTGTTGTACACACATAATTACTTATACAGAAAATTATTAACTGTTAATGTGGAATTGTCACTGTGAATTAGAATTTCACTGAGCGGAAGATATTATTAGCGGAGTGCGCCACACCCCTCCACACAACACCGCTTCTCATTAATATCGTGATGTAATGTGAAGATGTAACACAACAAACGTATCGCCGTCGACACGCTCACCAACGTCGACTCTATCGGCTCGATTACACCGGCTGGCTGGATACTATGGTAAACTACTGACTGGGACAATCTGCATTGCGTGGTTCACGCACACGGTACATCTACGGCGACCAAGCCTACATTCCGTCCGATGGCGCACTCGCACGCCGTACTGCGCCGTTATTACAAACGTAAGGGACTGCTATCGACCATGTTTCACCTGTCATATCGGCCCGATATGCGCAGAACTACGGGAACCTAACCGACGAGCGTACTCTGATACGAATTACTTCGGCTTCCGGTAACGCGTGGCCGCAATTAATTTCTACGCGGGCCCGAGGTTTCCACGATATAATTACGAGAGTAAACATAATCGCCACAAATTGTGTGTCATACCGCATTTTCCGCTTTCCGCCATTGTGTCCATCTAGTATAATGATTTTTTATGCGACATACATACGTGCAGCTTTGGCGAATGGGATACGTGCGCGTTTTAGAAGAGACGATAGGTATATTTATTCGCTGCAATCGAAAAAAAATCCATTTAATTGCAAATCTGCAGCAGTGAATAATATAGAAAAAGTGTTATGCTTACCTATTGTTTGCACAGCTCTTTCATGATCTAGTATATTATTTCGCCATGTACGTTAGAAACACCTGGGAGCCTTGTGAATTGAACGTAGGTACGATATTTTTAGCTGTTTTTTATGCGACGGTATACGGAATTCTTCTATTTGTATTTTTCTCGCGTATGGATTTACCAGCTAAAATTTACTAGCAAAATAACTGCTGTAAAAAACATTTATGCAGAATGTATACCTGGCGATCATCACACAATATTTTCACGATAAATATTCTAAAGAACAATTAGAGTGAAAAATCTCCTAATAATCGAGTGTTAAAATCAATGATACTTTATGAATTATAGATGATCAAAATCATATAAAACGGTATCGCATAGAATTTGCGAGCTCAAATCCGTAACTGCGCACATACTAAAATGTGTTTATTATTGATTTTCACAGTTGAGATGATATTGATGTTCACTGCTTGGCTGATTCTATTTTTTAGCTTTTTATTTGTATTACACATCATTCGTTGCAAATATTAATTAAGCGCGCTGATAAATCGTTACTTGTTCATAGAGACTCACGTTATATATCCCTTGATATTTGCTGTAATCACAACGGATACAAGGAGCGGCTTACATCACTCTAATGTTGCGTGAATGATAGTGCGTTAATTAAAAAAGCATTTATGTGTAAATTAATTTCTTATATTTTGCTTTGATGCACAAACATTTGCAATTTAAGAGGAATAAAATTGACTTTAATACATAAAAGTATGATTTTAATACATAAAAAAAATTTGTAATTTTTCTTTTCATAAATCATACAAATTAGACTCAATTACGAGTTAATTAATAAGCTCATTTATTGTTAAAATATGACGGTAGCGCAGAATTCTTGACACAGTAACATATATTCTATTACTATTTTTCATTATACATGTATTCAGAAAGATGTTATTTTCTACACAGGCTACTCCGTTCCTATCGGATATGCGATTATATACCTTGATTAAATTTAGTCTTGAATTTTTATCAATACTTTTAAATTTAGTTTTAAACCAAAACTTCGTTCAGTAAAAATAAACCAATTTATAGAGCCCTACGTCAATTTTCGATAATATATAGTCTTTTTTAAATATACATTTTTTTATTATTTTTACTATTTTTCATATGAAAATTGTATTTTATGTAATATGATACAAAATTATAAAATATATGAGAATATAAAAAATAACACAAAATGATATAATATATTATATGATCAAATTGCTTACGCATTTCAAATATTTTACTAACATGGAATTATATAAAACCGTTGAAAATTTAATAACAGAATCCAAATAACTTTTACACTAAACATATATTATAGTTATGTAGTTAAAAAGCGATAACTAAATTACAATATTATAAAGCTTAAAAAATAACGCGAGCAAAAAATTATTAATAAATTTCGATTATATAGGTATCTTTTAATAATAGATATACTTCAATCATTGGAATTTTTTACGGAATACTTTGGAAAAAAACGTAAGTAAAAAGATATAGGTATAATAATGTACTTTGATGCAAACTAACTTTTTTAACAGAATAAATCTAATTGCACTAACGAATACGGCGAATAAATCGATTGGCAATACTTACAATGTTCGATTACGATATGCGTAATTTGTTTGGCATCCATTGCAACACGAATGCTTTATAATTATCACTACTCGCGATAATAAATATAATTTTCGTGATTGCGTACATAATCTGTACATAAATTTAATAATATATACATCGAATAAGCCGAATAATCGATTACGCATATGGAACCCAATATATTGTATAGATACTTTTTACTTTCTAACAATAAGTTATGTCGAACATAAAAAAATATACAAACATTAAAAAATATAAATATCCGTTTTGTTGCAAATAATTACGTTATCGCTACACTCAATAAAGAGTAATTGACTCTATTAGATCAAAATTCCTATACCATATAGCACATCCGTTAGAATCCAATACAGAGGAGATTGATCAGATTAGAGAGCAACTTACAATTTATAATTATTTTTATACGTGGATCAAAATCGATCTATGAAAACGTATTAAGTGACCCATTGAACAAAGATATCATTACATAAAGGAACAAATCCCAGATCTTCTAAATTATTGCCAATAATTAATACTTTCATTTTTACACTAAAAATGAAAATAAAAGGAACAACCTCTAGACATCTTGATCTTGATTTCAAAATCATAATCGTGAAAAACGATTAAATAGTTTTAATCATCAATCGAACACCTTAGATAATGCTAATACCAGCGGTATTATAACTTTCAAGCTTTATAACTAAAAAAAATAGATACTTAAAAAAAACATTTTATTATGGTGTTTTAAAAAGTTCTCGAAATAAATTACAAGAATATGCAATAAAAAATTGGGGTTTCTATTTGAAAAAAATCAATATGACCTTAACATGATTTTGACGACGCTACCTAAAGTCAAACTAAGATAAGACTAATAATAGATCTTTTTAAATTCTAAAACTATTCTCTGAACATATTTTTTATTCCTACAATGATAAAAGGAGTATACGGGTCTGGAACATCCTCATACGTAAAAATTTTCATTTTTTACGTTTCCGTGTTAAGGAAAAAGTTAAGCTCATTTTATAATTGCGTAAGCGTAACTGTAAGTAGTAAGTGGTAACTATAGTCGTAATAATTGACCAATTACAATCAAATATTCTGAAATTTGACTGTAATTGGTCAATTTTTATAACTGCCATCTCACTTACAACTATGCTCGTGCACTTGTAGAATGAACTTTACGTAATTGACGATGTACAGTCAGGAATGTAATACCGCCTACCGTGATTAAGTTCACGCGATTGTAGATTTCGATCGGATGAATCGAGCGAGAAATCTGACCGAACGAATTATCAATGTACATGTGTATACACCATACGCCGAATTTACACTGTACGGTTGACAAATATCGAATCGTATGGTTAATTACGACGACTAAGTTTAAATGATTGACCGCGTTGCGAAGACTGCTCAATTTCTCAGCCAACCTTCTCGTTGCCGCGATATTTCGCTAGAAGACTCCAAGAATGGTAGCGGCGAGTTTATATTCATTCAAGGTTTTTCATATTAGAGTGGGTTAAAGAGAGTCGCGCCATTGCATATGTTTAATACTCATTGACTCCGCCATTAAGTGTCCTTAGTTAGAAAGAAGACAACGTTAAAGAAAAAAAGAGGTTAAAACGAGGAATTGCATCATATAGATACCCCAGATATAGTATACAAAATGATGACTTCCGGCTAATTAGCGTCACTCTCTTTATGTGATACAATATGCTTAAGCTTATAATTTAATTGGAATGCGATCGATAGATAAAGTTTTTTTATTTGGCAATTATGTCAAATTAATTTTACGAGCATATTTGAAAGAATAAAGTTTTAACTTTAAGAATTTGTGTTTCGAATTTCGGTACGCAATAATTTTTAATGGAATTAAATATAAGCAATCAAAATTATTCTCTTCTGGGCATTCTTCTCTTCCTCCTTCTTTCAAGCTTCAAATTATCAACTTTATAAAGTTCAACGAAATATTTTCTGGGTTATTTTCTAAAATATTTGAATAAACAATTTGATTTAAAAAAAAGTGAATAATATTTTCGTATACGATATATAAAATTCGATTACGTTTACACTTTATTTTATCTTGCTATCTGCTAATCTAAAAATATTTCGCAAATTGCATTTAAAAATCTCAAGAAATTGGAAGCAAGATAGATTCGTTTAAATGATTCACATATATTTTCAAGAAATATGTAAAAACAATTATGACACGTATTGACATATTGGAAAGGTTTATAATTCTTTTCTCTTGACGCTCGAGTTTAAATTTCAATAATGAATAAATTAAATTAAATATCTTTTTCGGAATATATATAGCTACTGCTTCGTTATACTTAAAAATCTCTAGTTATAAAATTTGTTAAATAACAGATTTAACAATAAAATAATTTCGTTTTTAAGGATAATAACGTTGTACCACATGAAGTTGCTCATGCCACTTGTTTGCTCGAATGCTGTTATGAGAATGGTACATACGTATACGTAACATCCGCTGCGAAAGAAAAAAATCAAATATTAAAACCACGTACCGGTCAACTGCAGCCACAAAATATTTAACGCTTTATAAAACATTCGCACCTTATATTCTATTTCTGACATTTGAAATCAATTTCGATGTATGGATTATCATAACATAAAATCAAAATTTAACATTTTTTATGTAATATCAAATAACTCATTTCGTGAAAAATATATTTTTTACATCTGAATTTATTATTATTAATATTTAATATTGTTTATTATAATTATGTTATGTTAAATTTTATTTAAGAATAGTAAAATAATCTTTACTAATTAATAGAATTTTTCTTGCCGTTTTATATAAATAAAAAAAAACTTAAAAAGTGACAACATATATTTTCCTCGTACTTATTAAAATGACATAATTTCTCGTTTCTCAAAACAAAGAAATTTGAAGGTAAAAACAATGGGATTATATTTTTTATTTTTCCTTTTATAAAATATTTCACTTTCAGAATATATAAGTTTTGTGGAAACTAATAATTACAAATAATATAATTTGCATTTCTCGATAATGAAACGAAAAAAGAAGAAAAAATATATATGAAATATTATTGGATAATTTTTCTAATTGTGTGTGACTTAAAAGCTATTGCGATTTCAAAATTTTCCAAATTAGAATTTCGAGTCTGCATCTATTTATCTCTAAAATACTCTGTAGAACTTTATATAAAACTGATTCGATCGACTGAAGGATAAGCTTATAATTAAAAAAAAATTGATATGAGGAATTAAAATTTGTTTAGTAAAAAATATTAAAAAGAGTTCGAATCACGTAAAAAAACCTTTAAATATCTTAACAAAATCTAATTTGATTTATATTTACTTTTCATGTAATTTCTTTATGTACAGACGAAAAGTTTAAATTTTTGAAACTAAATATTAATTTTTCTTTCAATTATTCTGTGCTACTTTAGAATACGTTAAACTGTTATGATCTAAAGTTAAATTTTCAAAATTGATGCATAAGCAAAAAGAACTTGTCTGATTTCTTATATTTCTTAAAAATAGAAAACTTCAAAAAAGAATTTAAATACATCATATATATATTAAAAACTATATTTATTTATTTATTTATTTATATAAAATTTAT
>NW_017305683.1:1935860-1942983 GCF_001594115.1 Trachymyrmex septentrionalis
CACACACACACACACACGCACACACGCGCGCGCGCGCGCGCGCACAAACTAATCGCTATTCAACAGCACACTTTATTATGTCACAAAAAAATGTTAGAATAATACGAGAGAGTTTAAATCCGCTTATTATGAGATTTCATAAATCAACGTAATTCGAGTAACAAATCTCCAACGGACGAAAGCTAGCCGATGTACGAATTCGCGCGGTTGACAAATATTAAAACACGATGTTTAATTATGACCACATAGTTATTAATTATTTAATCCATAAATATATGCATAAATCGAAGTATATATATGGATTTTCTATGTATACATATATCCCGACAGGCGCTTAAATTCATGATAAGTCATAAGATATTAATTATATTCCATGTCTATTATACTTATTAAATCAGTAACAATGTTGAAATATGTATTTTAATAAAAAGATATAGTTAGCTGATCGTCGTGGTGCGAATTGATTGTCTCTTATTTGAGATAGAGAATGTATGCATTCTACGTTTTTTAGATCATATCGTACCTATGATTGTCATTTTTCCGATTTTCAGCCAAAAATTCCAGTTTAAAATCTTACAATTGTCCTAAATTTTAATGACTTTTTCTTAAATGAGAAAGAACACGTAACGTTAGTCTTTCTCATTTTTATATACACATCTCTATTTTCCTCCAGTTTTGAAAAAAGGTCTTCAACAGGAGGACTAAATCTAATAATCTTTTTTTCAAACAGTCAGAGAGATCACTACAAGACAATGGCTGTGTTTAGCAGAGAAAACTAAGCAGAGAACACTCAGTGATTCTTTAATATATCTAATTGGTTCTTGCTTTTAGGTCATCGCCGGATTTAATTGTAAGTGTAGGAATTAATTATATTAAAGAATCACTGAGCTTTTCCTGATTAGTTTTCTCTGCTGAACGTAGTTAGTAACAATTTCAAAATTTCGTCTGTAGTAATCAATCTCTAGTGGGACAATAATTGAAAGGTGATCCGTATCGTGATTGCGTTTCGAGTTGTAATGCAACGATAAACCGAGCTTTGGTTCGAGCCGTGTTTACCGCCATGCTGTCTCGAACATTCACGCGAACGTAAACAAAATAACCATCTGCACTGTCTAATTATTATGAACAGCACGTTGCAAAAAGACGTCAAGCGTTTGTGCTTACCAGTTCATCGTCGCCGCGTAAAAGCCGATAGCACGTAGAAAATTAAGCAGTAGGTAAGATAAAAGAATAAAGCGACCAGTCACAATCGAGTTTTATAAGTTATTTTAAGTATTTTGTGATAATCTTCAATTTTTATCGGTCAATTCGGTTATCGCTTATGTCTTATCGCTTACGTTTTTCTACGTGCTAATCCTCTCTTTTCCTCTAATCTCCTCTTTTCCCATAAAATTAACGAATCTATTTAATATCTCCCACGCTGGATACGTTACTTTTATAATTACAAGAATTAATTATTAAACACTCGATATATCACCCCTTAAAAGCATTGCCAACGGAGAGTTAAAAAATAATACGACAAAGCAGCACACACACACACACACTGTCTACCAACTCGAATGGCCACTGAATGATAGAGTGATAACTTTTTCGATCCGAGCGGGTTTGCATCGGCCTTGGTTGGATTTACACTGGAACCGCGGGTTTAAATTGATCCAATCGCCGTTCAAAATCTAGCTTTTTACGAGGGAGGATTGTCACCATAAAAATAAAATTACTTGCAATTAATTACGATTATTTATATGAAAACAATATAAAACGCTCGATTATTTGACAAAGCAAAACAATAAGATAACGACTAAAAACGAGCATAAAAGTTATTAGATTACAATAAAAATATATATTTGAGATACAATATCACTTAATTCTTATACATTAAAACGTTTCAACTCACAGAGGCTTCTTCAGTTAACAATAGAATTAACCTAATAACCTAACCGCAAATTAAAAAACGGAACTAACGTCATAATTGTATCACAAGCAACTAAAGTGTTATCCCATCATGTTCATAAGAGTATCGTCATAATGTTATATACGATATAACTAAATCCTCGTTTAAAAGCGAGAATTACGTTAAGTCCAAAGAGAAGTCAAATGATAAAAAATAGTTTAAGAAGAAAATTTATTAAAATTATGTAAGAATTGTGATGATTTTAATAAATTTCATTTTTAGCTAATTTTACCATTTGACTTCTCCCTTTAAACTTAACGTGATTCTCGCCCTTGAACGAGGATTTAGTTATATCGTATAACATCATGACGATACTCTTACGAACATGGTGGGATAACACTTTAGTTGCTTATGATACAATTATGACATTATTTCCATTTTTTAATTCGCAGTTAGATTATTAGGTTGACTGTATTGTTAACCGAAGAAAACTCTGTGAGTCAAAACGTTTTAATGTATAAGAATTGAGTGATATTGTATCTCAAATATATATTTTTATTGTAATCTAACAACTTTTGCTTGTTTTTGGTTGTTATCTTGTTGTTTTATTTATGAAGAGTCACAAAAATCTGAAGCTCCAAATCTACATTAATTAGAAAAGAAAAATTATCAGATGTCAGAAATGGCACAGCCGCAATTCTTGTAACGACATTGTATGCTATTGGTAATAGTAGATCGTATAAACCCGCTCGAGCTATTTGTTTACTTACAATGCTGCGCTATTACGCCGTTGTTATTATTGGGCACCGTAAACGCGCGCTTATGTTAATATTTTTGTGCGGAGAGTCGAATGGGCAGGTAACCGTACTCTTGTCGCTCCATATCTCGTCGCATTATCCTTCACAACGTGGTCGCGACAAATACAGGAAAATACCTAACGCTATAAAGTTCATGTCACGCAAGTCACGCTACACATTGCGGATTGAATTCGGATAGCCAACTGCAATTCACTGAGCCGAGCAGATTGAAGTAACTAATAATTAAAATTGTAAATATTAGAATAGGTGATCTCCTCTATTTTTGTGATTGTGATTATGTAGTATAGATCTAATCCAAATCAGCGATCCTAGAATAACATGGACTTTCAGCATACAAATTTTTGTAAGATTGAGTTCAGACAAGTCAAGTGTCAAGCAGCGAGCAGCAAACCAATCAGTGACGATATTTTTTACGCCATTGAAATATTGGACTCGTTGATTACGGTTTACTATTCGCTGCTTGACGCTTACAGCCTGAACACACTCTAATAATTAATGAGTGAGTGTATATTTGTATAAAACACAATTCAATTATAGAGAGACTCTATGGATAAAATACGATCTGGTTGGATTAAATAGTAATTCTGATGGGAAATGGACGAATCACAGAATTTTTTAATTAAATCTATTAGAAATCTAGTTAGATAGCTAGAATTCTGATTGATATAATTATTCTGGTAAAAGTAAGAATTTTGGTAGATTTTACCAGGAATATTGTATTAATCAGAATTCCGGTTATCTCAACTAAAATTTTAATAAATTTAACCAGAAAATTCTGATTCTATTTTTAACCAAAAATTGTTTTCAGTGAATGTTTTATAATGGCCAAATTATTCTCACTGGCTAATTCTTATGTTACAATTTTACGCTAATATAAATCTTAGAGTCTATTCAGATAAACTTGCATAGTCACATAATGTATGCATAAAGAAAATTATCGCATTTCTATCATAAGAACGCACGTAAAATTTATGATCTATGTTAGCGTAAAACCGAAATATAAAGCCTTAAACACAAAGTACAGGTAATAGGAAATAGGGAATAAGAAACCTATCAGAAACCACGAGTATACTGAAATGGTTTCTGATACATTGAAATCTATTATTCTCTGTTTCTATTGTCTGTGCTTTTCATTGTGTTTAAGACTTAATAATTAGCTAATACATAAGCATATAGAACAATTCAACTAATCATTCATAGAGCAGAATCCACAGACGTTATTCAAGTTTCAAGATGATCTTAAGCTAAAGCTTAAGGTGTTATGGATCAATCAAAGAATCGCAATTTAGCATCTTAAGATATTGCTTCAGATGGTCTTGAAATTAAGAAATTAGAACAGACTATGAATACCGGCCATAGAATCAGCGTTCTATGAATACTAGATGCATAATTGATTAATTTTTCTGTGAATATGCAGCTTTGCAAGTTTGTTTAAATAAATTTAAATAAATTCTACGATTATCGCTATGGAAATTTGTATGATTTGATAAACCTAAATTTATATATGTTAGGATCGTGGTATACAGAAAAATTTAAGCAGGAAAACGTAAGTATATATTAAGGAAATCAACATGTTGGATTTATTACTGCTTACGTTAGGGAATTCACTTGCAAACTGTTACAATTGTCAAATCACAGCGATTTCTGCGTAGGAAATTCTTTTTTTCTAACGCTGTGATTGACTTGTGTATAATTGGCTTGTGTACAATTGATACACCTCTTACATTTTGACGGTTTTTACTGTGATTAACCAATTCGCTGACTGTTTACTATTTACTTTACATTTTTTTGTGCGCCACTCTTATTCTTGTCAAGGTAATAAGTCAATCTTATTTAAATCTAAGAAAAATAGAGAACATTGATTTAATTTTAAAGATGTATAGGTGGCACTTTTACAACTGTGTTAATTTGTACTTTAAATAAAGTATACTATGTATATGAAAATTGTGTTCAAAATATTCGCTTTTTATTGAACACATTTTTATAATTTATTTATTTTATGTGTTATTATTTTTATTGCTAAATTAAAATTTAAAAAACTATATCAAAAATTAAATTTTTTTATAAGTATTTTAAAAATTTTAAATAACTTATGCAAAGTTTCATTACGATTTACTGATTAGTTACAAAAATATAAAATAAATAAATATTTTGTTCATTTACTGAACAACTAGTTCATTGCAATTGTATATAACTTTACATAAAATAATCTTGAACATAATGTACTTATAATAAAAAGTTGAAATTTTTGTCATTTATTTTATACAATATAATACATTTCCATACATTTTTATTAGAGTAAATTAAAAAAATACTACTATTTCTTAAAATAATTTATTATCCAGATGGTAAACCGTCACCGAATTTGTCGTATTATTTTTAAATGTGATTTAGAATAATATCTGTAAATTTTCATAATTTTGTTATTGAATTGAAATGTCACCTATACATCCTTAATATAATTTTAGTTTTATGCTGCATAACATTAAGATAAGATTGTGACGTCAAGAATATTTTGGTCTCGTCAGAAATGCTTTTTACGAAGGTAAAGTTAATCTACATTAGTGGAAACAAGTAATAAGAACATACCTTTCGTGCTACGGATCGTTCAGGCACGTATAAAATATACGTTTATAAATTTATAATGCACTAAATAAAGAATCAAATGACCGAACTGACGAAAAAGCACGATGTTAATTGCTAATGCATGTGATATATCTTTCGCAATATCGAGTTTTAATTATATATTCTCAATTAACCGCTTTTCGAAATTAAATCATGAGCTTGAGTTGTGTCATGCCATACGAACGAACTCGACTCTGCCGTTTTTGGACTATTTTAGAGTCTTCGGTTGGTAGCGAAATGTCGCGGAACGAACGGGAAGGATCAGTAGAGAGATGAGCGGTCGTCGCAACGCGTTCAATCAGTTAAATTCGGTCGTAATTAACTACACGGGACGCTCGTCAACCGCACAGCGTAAATTCGGCGTATGGTGTATGTACATATGTACATCGGTGATTCGTTCGGGCGCGTTTCTCGCTCAATTCATTCGATCGAAATCTGTCGCGCGAATCTAATCACAGTCGGCGGTATCACATTTCTGACAATATTCGTCGTCAGTCGTAATTTATTCGTGTTACTCGTGTTACAAGTTATAAGGCGGGATTAGCAATCGCATAAACTGCGAGCGTGTATTATTGTATCCGTTATAAACGCGGAATATCAGCAAAGTCGCACCGCACGAAGTTGGCCGCGTTGACCTTCGGCTTCGCCCGGCGCGAAATTGGCAACAGTAGACACCGTTCGTATTGTGTTGTCGTGACGTCACGAGGTCGTCGCCAACGTTCTCGCATACTCGAATATTCTTTCGATGCATGAAGAAGCGTGGGATTCACGTCGGGAGTGTCGTTTGAAGTTACGAGCGATCGCCATGTTCTTTTGATTAATATATACGCGAGTTTTGTCAGTTTTGTACTGTGCTGTGATATAATGTGCAACGAAGGAAGCATCTGAAAGGAGTCTGAGAGGAGGAGGAGGCTTGAAAGGCATCGGGCAATAGCGGAATATCCGTGGGGTAAGCTTTGTTCGTTATCTTTTACTCGAAGATTTAATCATTAATCTCCGCGACGGTTATAAAAATGCATTTCGTGAGTTCCATGAAGATAGATCCAAACCAAGCTAGAGTGAACGATGAATTCGAGCTTGGTTCGTGTTTGTGATGTCGTCCAGTTTGAAATAAATTTATTCAAATAAAAGAAAGAATTTTATTTTTGAGTCGAAGCGGATCTTGATGCTTAATAATATTTGTATGTAGATTTAGCGAAAAGAAGACGGTTATGGATCTCTCATCTGTATATACATATGTAGATGAGAGATTATGGAATATTACCGAGATATCTTACACAGTTTGTACAGTTTGCGTTGCATGGTATAAACGATCGTCAAAATTACTTCTTCACAGTTCACAGTCTGTAATGGACTTATAATGACTGTGTTTGAAAACGTCGTTCGGATATCTCCGATGCCTCGGAGAGCATCATCTTGTCCTTGTTTAACGTTAATGTTAAACAAAGACAAATGACAAACACAGCCAATATTGTTAATAGTATTTATTGCAGTGGCGTAAAAGTTGCATTTCTGGTTTGCAGACAGCATGTTGAGCATGTATTTGAAATACTTTTATTTAAAATATAGTATTTGCAATATAAGTGTATTTTATATTTCATATTTCAGCGGAGCACATAAAAATATTACGTTTTATATTTGAAGTCGAAAAATCAAAATTTTTTTGTATTTTATATATATAATAATATAATACATACATATATATACATGTGTGTGTGTGTGTGTGTGTGTGTGTGTGTGTGTGTGTGTGTGTGTGTGTGTGTGTGTGTGTGTGTGTGTGTTTTTATGA
>NW_017305683.1:1943083-1950267 GCF_001594115.1 Trachymyrmex septentrionalis
TATATATATATGTGTGTGTGTGTGTGTGTGTGTGTGTGTGTGTGTGTGTGTGTGTGTGTGTGTGTGTGTGTGTGTGTGTGTGTGTGTTTATGTAACTAGTGAATGTGATAGGTTTTTTTTACTGGGTTAATGCTAGATGCTTATCATATGTGGGGTCACGTGTGTGTGTATGTCAATCTGCAAAAATCTTAACTAGAAATTAAAATGTAAGCCACTTATGAAATTACATCTACACTGACATTACATAAAACTCAAAAAGTAAAAACATTAAGTCAGATATAAAATGTTTGCTGGTTAACATGCTTGATAAAGTTTAGTGAATATGCTGTTTAGCTGCTATTGAGATATGAGTCGATCAACGTTTTTGACATGTTTCTGAGAGTTGATTAAATTATTTCTCTTTAAATAAAATTAAAAAAAAATTATTTACATAACGAAAATTCTGAGAAAAAAGCATCAGGATTTTGTAAATAATTTCAAGTATATATCGAATCAAGTAATTCAGTATCTTTTTACAAATTTAATCCATATTTTTGCTTATAAATAGAATCATCTCCGACGTCAGTCTTATATAAAATTCTTTCTTCCTCTAAAATTGTAATACGTTTCCGGTCAAACTTATGTGAAGTGAGAAGTCTATGTTCTGTGATCACTGAATTTAACTGGTGCTCCGATTTATGATTTCTCATTTATTCTTAAGTTTTTAAGATTTTTGCGAATTCATTTGATCTAATTATGATGAGTACATGTAATCAAGTAATTTTTATACATACAAATTCATCTTGTAAAGTGTTGGCTTTTATTAATATACTTTTATTAATTTACTTTCATTAATTTGCTTTTTGTCTAATTTGCGTTTTTGAATATAATTCAAATTTATAATTATTTAAATTGTTTATATAAATATATTTTTTATTTGTCCAAAGTTTGTAAATTTGTTTTAGAAGAGAAAAGAGAAAAATTTTTCCATAAAATTTCTGTTTAAAGTATGAAAATATTCAAAGCATGCAATTATTTTTGAGATATTAATTATTTTGAACGCTGTTATAATTTGAATATATTTGCATTTTACAGATTTATATTGCAACTCCGCCGCTGCGCGTCAATGTATTGGTAAGTACGAAATTATTGAAATACATATATTTGTCTCTTCATTTATTGTGCATAGGAGAGCTAAAATACATAAAAGGTATACATATGATATAGATGATGTATTTCTTTTTTATTATACTAAATATTTCACATTAAATTAATAAAAAGAAAAAGATTCACAATCGAACATTGCCATAGTTTATGTTGAATTATAATAACGAAATTCACAATGATAAGAAAATTACGAGAAGGAGAGGAAGATTGCACTTGATAATATACGCGATAAAAAGGATATAATTAGAGTGCACAAAACAAGTCTCAGCACAAAAGCCTTTGCGTGTACGGTCAAACTGCCGTGACAGTAAAAATCGCGAAAAAAAATATTGCAAGAGGCATGATGTCTGATAGAGGCTCGGCAAAGCACCGTAACAGTTCACGATAGGAAAGATAAAAGATAAAACTGCGTCGTAACAGTGCGCAAACTTGCAGTGCGAACGAACTTTCGAAGATAAACTGCCTGATTCGCTGACGACCCTCAAAAACTTGCTTCGCAGCGTGTTTGTAACGGTTGCTTTTCTGTAAACGCATCGCCATCGAATAGTCGATTTAGTTTAGAATGACATACAAATATTTACCTTGCAGAGTTCTGTCTTGCGAGTATATTATATCCTGACATATATCTTATAGAATTAAAAGAATTTTGTGTTTTTAAACGGATTAAAACGTATTGATAGTTATAATAATCTTGATAATAAGTCGAATCGTGCAGTTAAAATAATTGAATCTTGTTTAATGCGAGTTAATATCTCTTAAAAATTATTTAACAGAAATTTATATTATTACTTATTACAATTTAATTATTGCTGTAGATTATAATCTATAACGGTAATTGTAATAATTGTAATAATATAAATTTCTGTAAAATAATTTTTATACAAAGTAGCACATGAATGCCAAGAATTGTAACATCGCAGTATTTTTTTTACGTTAATTCTGCATTTATAATCTGGGTCTTTTCCACGAGTGAAATTTTACTTTCAAAATTCTCTGAACAAAAACCCTGTTTCCTAAGATATCTTATTAAGAAATTATTTGGCGTGTAATCACGTGTGTGATGAAATAGAGATATTGAAAATTAATCCTCAATTTCTCCATATTTTTTGAAAGTTTAGAACGGTAAAAAAAAACTTGACCTCACACAAACGGAGGGAATAAAAATATGATTGCAAAATATGCTGCAATAAAATTATTCATTTTACGATTGAAAAATATCACACTTACTCTGCCGTCACTTTTTTTGGCCAGCATAACAGGTAACCGCCTTATAATGAGTTATTAATATTGATATGCCGGATTACATCGAAATACACTGGAATGCATCGCGTTCATTATTGATCGTATTTTTTAACGAGGTAATAAAATTAACGAACAAATGATAAATCCTACTTTTAAGCTCGCTTCTTAGAAAGAGTATTCCGTTCCGAATATAATGAACGTTCCGCGTTATATTTATCGTCGTTCTAAATGCGTGCTTATCGGAAACGCAGCAAATTGCAGGAGCTCCGCGCATCGATCCATTCCTCTTAAAACTGTCTTAATCCTCCGTTAAACGCGGAGTAATAAACTTCATGGCGGTTCATTAAGGTGGACTTTATGCTCTTTTTATTCCATCTAGCGCAATGTGTACTAACGTTTACAGAAAATATCGTTCTTATCGGTATGTTTCGCCACCTCGTTACTCGCCAACTCATATTGATTTTTCTAACTCGCATGGATTTTGATAAATAGCCTCATCCCGTAAATGGTTTAAAAACGTTTGCCGCTAAATCCATATAATTTAGATACTCTCCGAGATTCGCCTCCCTCCCCTCCATGCTGTTATACGATGTTTGCGAACTATACCAGTCGCTTCCACTTTCCGTCGACCCTTATTCTGGCTATTAATCTCTCTCCTAGGCAGTTCTGTGGAAACCCAATGCACCAAAACACGTCACTGAAAAAGTATACAATCGCAAGTTGTGCATAATGCTTCGTGCATTCTCGTCGTACATTTAATACCGGAACGACTAAACTGTTGATCCACGCTATAATGGTTGCATTTAATGTTAACCCAGGAGAAGAATTATACAGTTATGTGTGGGGGGTTAGATATATAATGTATAAAATAATAAATGTATGGAAAACAACGGAATAATGCGACATTTCGTGACTATCATTTTTTTGCACGCTGTCACTTAAATTGCTTCGTAATCTGAAGTAATATCATATGCGACGTAGCGCACGTTTCGTATTTAAAATGATGAGTAAATCTGAAAGTTGTCTAACGGTTCGTAGTAAAGATGTTCGCGTTGAAAAAATAGAATTAAAACTTGAACGTGTTCTACAAGCCGACGCGCGCCGAGTTCGAATAAAAAAGTAAGGCGAGCGAGAGTTAAATCGGGGTTATATCGGACGGAATTAATTGAAGCACTTTAGAAGACTCTATCGTGTAGCAGTTTACATAAGAATGTTGCGCAACAAATGTTTCTTCAACGTAATAATATACCTAATATTTTGAAGCAGCTTTATGCGCAGTCAATATAAAAGATATAATATAATTCTTGATATCCATGTTGCTTTTGATAAAAATTGCTTAACGAGAATCTCTAAAAGGCTTCGGAATATTAGACAGTTGATGTACCATAAGAATACTTAGCTTTCAGATCAACGAAACGTTTCGCCAAATGGAGGAACTTTTTATCGCGAACAAGTTTTTATCTTTGTAATATTGAAAAACTGTTAAAAGCGAACTGCTTTTACTGGTATTATGAAACAACAACAATTACTAAATGTAAGATTTGATCGATCATTGACATTGAAATTAATTAGAGATTTGTCGAACGCAGTTGTTAGAATGCTCACAATACGTTTTAGGGCCAGTTGTTCCATCTTCCGATAAACAATGGCTGCGTTCAGCAGAGAAAATTAATCACTCGACTAATTAGTTAGCGCTTAGTGATTCTTCAATACGATTGATTCCTACACTTAGATTTAGTGAAGAATTAAAGGATTAAACCAGTAAAGAATAAAGATAAAGAATAAAGAATTAAACCAATCATATTAAAGAATCATTAAGCACTAATTGAATTAATGTTCTCTACTGAACGTAGCCTGTGTGATAATTTATGGATAAACAAAAGAGTAAAAAAGTAAGAGTACGAGAGAGTAAGAGAGTAAGAGAGAGTGAGCTGAAGTTTATCGAAAGATGAAACAACTTAGCCTTAGTCTGTTCTATGAAATTTTTTTATTTACATTCAAATTCATATCAATAAATCGTCGAGTCATCTATCGTACGATCGATTTTCCTATCTGCGAGTTCCTAAATGCGAGAAAATGTCTTGCCAGTCACGTGTTCCGGCGATCGATATTTAATAGCGGCTGTCACGGTTAGGAATTCGATCGTAAAACTTTCATCTCAATGGCGCTGAACTCGCAAACTACGTTGAAGATTTTATCGTGTGACTGCTGTGAGGAGTGAGTATATATTTAGCAAACGCGACATAAAAAGAGTTTGTCGGCGATTCTCGTCGATCTATTTTGTGACTATCTCGAGAGTGAATTATCTAAAATTTTCATTGAAATTGTGAACACACGTACATTTGTATTAACAAGAACAAAGGTGGAATATGCTGGATCAACTATTTTCATCGATCTCTGTTATCGATAGTGCGTTACAAACGCTTCAATAGCTGTAGTCATGGAAGCTAAGGTCTAAAGCAAACATGATCAACGGCTCTCGGAGTGATACACTGCACGGATTGTTCCCTGTGTACAGACACCTATTATCGTACGAAAGCAACAGACGTTAGACGGAGATAGATTAATTCGAATCTGTATTAATTAAGATTGGCTACAACTTGTTTACAATTTACTAAACGAAATAAAGCGATACCAATATTGCTTATCATGTAATAACTTCATATTTATTTGTAATAATTAAATTGATGAAACATTAATATTAATAACGAATATTAATAACAAAAACCGAACTCTCAGAAAGGCAAAAAATTTTATTCTACTTTCAATTACTCTGCTAAAAAATTGCTTTCACATTTACATTATTTCAGTTTTTTTTATAACAATATTGATTTTTTATTGATATATCTGTAATACTTGTATTTCGAAAAAATTACTTACCTTTTAAAAACAGTCATGTACACAATTTATTAATTAAACTATTTTATTAATTTGTTTTGTCAATTTCAGGAATTTCTGAAAAGAATTTTTATTAAAATACTTGTTAAATGTGGAAGTGATATCTCCGTATTTCTATCTAATATTTCATTAATTTGTTCAAGAAGATATAAGAAAAGTACTTTACGTATTTTAATAAAAATAACATGAAAATGATATAAGATGTGACTAAATAAAAATATATAAGAGAAAGTAATTTACGATATATACCTGTAACATATAATAATCGATTATATCGAGGAAGAGAATGTTTATTTTATGAGAACATTCTGCAATACAAGCTTTCCAAATCGGCCGTTTTACGTGAAATGACATAATAAAAGCTCACTACGGCACTAAAAGCCGCGAGGACAGACGCAGATTGAAATACGAGACGCCTCGGGACTAATCCGAAGCCGGTTAAGGGAATCGCGAGGGCACATCCGCGACAGATGCTCCCGCAAGCGCGAGAGTACAATACGTTCAGTCAGCACTTGCGAGCAAGCATGAACGAGTCTCCTATGCGACAGCTAGAGCGGTATGCGACAAAGCGTATAGAAATGGAGCCGGTTAAAAAGAGTATATACAATACTTTTGTATACGCGATACCTAGCAAAATTTGCGTGTTAAATTTATTCGAATTTAAGCTGAGTTAAATACGAAATAAGTGGAAGTGCGAATGTTGGAAATAGAAGAGATATGTGCAAGGATAAATTTAAGAGGACAAAGAGGAGGAAAAAGATGAAACGAAAAAGGGGTTACATGTATATCATAAATAGGAGAGCGGGAGGAAAGAGAGAGAGAGAGAGAGAGAGAGAGATTTTGTCCCGAGATACTCGCACGAAGAGCAATACGAGCAGTAGCTAAGAGGGATGCAAACGTCATGCTCGAGGCTGAAATACTAAAGTGAGCTTAAATGCGTTGCCATAGGGACCGGGGGTCGGGAATCAGTGGGGTAAGTAGATAGGTATAGGACGCGGGGTTGGAAGACGGGGCGTGCACAAGTATGCCATGTGCATGACGACGACGACGACGACGACGACGACGAGATTCAGCGTTGTACGCGCCGTCGCGTCTCTTTCCATTTCTTTCTTTTCCCCTCTCCGCTTCGCTATTTCATTCGGCCGAGGGATCTCCATGGGTTTCCTTTTCTCTTCCCCCGCAACATCCAGCGCGCCACTTAACTGGCCGGAAGTAAGTGCCGAATGCATCGAGATTTTCATGGATTCACGCGCGAAATTGAAACCCACCCCTTTCCGTGGGATCAACCGCGAATGCAGAGACGCATTCTCACAAACCCAGAGTGTCAGGCACTCTCTCCCTCCCCCCCCATCTCCTCTTTCATCTTCGACGTCAGGACGGATGCTCTTATACTTTTTTTTACGAAGTACACGAAAGAGGAACGGCGAGAATGGCTGGATAGTCGTAGGAAAGTTTCCCTGGAAAGTGGATTCGCGCATGGTAGCGGAGCAACGGCTGTGAGAAACGGAACGTACTTCGTCGTACGTCGTTATTTGGTCGGGTTATACATGAATTTAAATTTATCCAAAGTGTCGCGCACGCGAATAAATTACCGAGCGGGAAGCGGGGCGTCCATTATAGCTTCTCTCCTGACGAGGAATGAAACGAATGGTGGGAGCTCGCGAGGTCGCCATGATTACGGATTGCCTTGAAAAATTTTTCTGCTAGACGCAACCGGGGAGGCAGGAAATGCAGACGATTCGAAGAGAATATTTTATCGGAAAGAAAGACTCGCGGTGGGGAAAGAATCGGGGAGAAGATATTGGTAGGAACGATCTATCCTGGCTTTACAAAGCCTTTTATGAACGGGTTGTAAAAGAGTGAGAGATATGGAAAAAGAAAACGGGAGTCTTGCCGAA